>NC_060950.1:45284195-45327519 GCF_022045245.1 Lucilia cuprina | reverse complement strand
TGTAATAGGCATTGAGCCCCTTTTTAAGCCGTTCCTGTATATTCTTCTTCCAAGACAATTTTTGGTCGAGGAAGGTCCCTAGATACTTGGCTCCCTCTGATAATTTCAATTCAACGCCGTCTAATCTCGGCAAGCTAAAACTCTCAACTTTATATTTCCTAGTGAAAAGTACTAGCTCTGTCTTAGATGGATTCACACCCAACCCATTCCTGTTTGCCCAGGTTGATAGATCACTTAGTGCTGACTGCATGACCTCACTTATCGTCGGGAGAAATTTACCTTTGACAAGTAGCACCACGTCATCCGCATAAGCGACTATCTTCCTACCTTTAGATTCAAAGATCCTTAGGATAGAGTTGACCGCCAGTAACCATAGTAGGGGAGATAACACTCCTCCTTGTGGTGTACCCCTGGTAACTCGTTTACGAATCCTATCATCCCCTAAGGTTGAGTTGATAATTCTGCTATCAAGCATCGATACTATCCAACTCAATAGGAAATCCTGAACTCCGAGTACGACTAACGACTCTCTGATGGCCTCTATTTTAATGTTGTTAAAGGCGCCCTCTATGTCTAGAAACGCGGCTAGAGTATATTCCCTATGCTCTAGACCGTGCTCAATACAACCAACCACCTCATGTAACGCACTCTCAACCGACTTACCCTTTAGGTAGGCATGTTGAGCATTGCTAATAAGACGGGTATCTATATTGCTCCTGAGATAAAGATCTATCAGACGTTCTAAAGTCTTCAGTAAAAAGACGATAAGCTGATAGGCCTGAAATCCTTAGGTTTCGAGTGGCATGCCCTACCGGCCTTAGGAATAAAGATTACCCTAACCTCTCTCGACCTTCTTGGAAGGTATCCCGTGAGGAGACACCTCTTGAAAATATCAGCTAGAAGTGCCAATGCGTCTTCAAACTATTAGAGAGCATGGCCGGAAAAACACCATCCGGACACGGTGATTTATATGGGTCAAAAGTGTTCACCGCCCAGCCCAGTTTGTCCCTAGTGACTATTTCATCAATATGACCAGATGAATAACTAGAAGCCCCAGGTCCTTGGACCCCCTGACTTGAGTCCCTATCATCTATATCAACACAACCTGGGAAGTGAGTTTCCATAAGCAAAGAGAGTGTCTCTGAGCTGGACTCCGTCCACGAGTTGTCTTCCCGCTGAATGTAACCTAAGGCCTTGGGGTCTTTGGCTAAAATTCTACGGAACCTAGACATCTCATTTACGTTGCCAACAGATTCACAGTAGTTCCTCCATGATATCTGTTTTGCTCTTTTGATCACTCCCTTATACTTATTGAAACTCACTTTGTAGTTGTTCCAATCTTCTGGAAGTCTAGTAAGCTTTGCCTTATTAAACAACCTTCTAATCGTCGACCTTTGATCACGTAGTTCCCTGGTCCACCACTTAGGTTGCTTATGTCTACCCGGAAATCTCAACGGGCATGATAGCTCATAGCTCTCCGTTAACACACTGGTAAATTTGTCTACAACCTTATCCAATTCGAGGGACCGCAGAATATTTATATCCATCTGCGAAAATCCTGACCGGACCCTGTTGTAGAATTTTATCCAGTCGGTTTTCCTACGATCCCTAAAGGGTTCCTGCTTGGATTTACTCAAATTCACTGTGAAGGTAATCCGGCTATGGTCAGAGAACGAATAGTCGGTATGCACCCTCCAATCCCTAATAAGATCCTCATTTTGGTTAGTAAGGGTAATATCAATAACTGTTTCCCTATCTTTATTCCTAAACGTTGGCATATTGCCCCTATTACAGATAATAAGATTCCATGCAGTAATGAAATTAAACACTAACTCACCTCTTTTATTTATGTCAGCACTGCCCCATTGACTGTGATGTGCATTTGCATCACAGCCTAGTAACAGGATAGCGCCCTTCCGCTTTGCATACGCCGTCAGCTCTAGCACCTCTACACCAGGCGGCTCTATAGCTTCATACGGCATATACACTGAGGCCACCGAGAGCAACCGCTCACCCTTGACCTCTCTGTTTATAACGGTTAGATCACCGCTCCTAAAAGAATGAGATATTAGAAAATTAAGTTCATTCTTTGCCAATATACAAGTTCTAACCTTATCCTCAGTGGACGGGACGAACAAAGTATATCCCGTGATCGCTAATCCACAAACCCTATTGCTATTTAGCCATGGTTCTTGGATTAGGGCCACGTCCGTCTGGGAATGGGTGATGAACCTTGCCAACTCTGCTGAAGCTGCCTCACAATGATGCAGGTTTATTTGAACCAGCCGCAGCTTCCTTGGATCTGTCATGCTTAGAGTATCTAAACCGTACAGTTCCAAGTCCAAAGTTGACAACTCCCCTCAGCCCATCCAAGATCTCGAGGGATTTGTCAGCCCATCCAAGATCTCCCTGTATTCTCCTTGCAAACCATTGAAGTAACAAACTTCCATTGGTTTGTAAGGAGATTACTGTTCTGCTTGGCCAATACCGCCAGTATGGTGTCCACCGGTCTTATGGGTGGTGGAATCCACACTGTCACTATTGACCTGAGTGGTAATTCAGTTGCATGAATCACCTCGAGCTTTGAGTCCGGACTAAGGTCTCCAAGCTTGGCAACCGTGGCCCTTAAAAATTCAAAGGAATTTTTATTGCCACAGTTGACAATCTTGATGCCCCTAGTCCAGTCTGCACCCTTGAAGGATACGTCATCTGGGCTACCACTGTATGCAGCGATTTCGTCCAGGAACCTGCCCTCGACCAGCTGCCAAAGCTCGGGACTGATCTTCCCATCCGGATCAGACCGATCTATAACAGCCGCCCGAAAGTTTCCATCCAGGCTCGTGGATTTCTTCATCTTCTTCGTTGATGAGGTCGGCTGATCATCCACACATCTAGCTCTTTTAATGGTCCCCTTTGGGGCTCATTAGAGGTGCTAGCCGGGTTTCTATCAGCCGTACTCAGCGACGAAGATTTTCCGGGCCCCTTTAGCTTGGAGTTCTGTCCACCTCCAGACCCGGTTCTCCTAATGGCCCCCTTTTGAGGACCCTTAGGAGAAGCAGCTGGAGGTTTCCCTTCCCTCTTCGCCCCTGGAACTACTTTGGGTGATGTTTTGCTGCCACCCGCAGCTCCCGCCGAGGCCCTGAGCGCTTCGGCACCAACAACACCATCCTCCTTTTTGTTTTCGTCACGACAAGCAGCCGATGTTGAAGGCCCCACACCCTTGTGAGTGCATACCTGGCCATCATCATTACCTGCTTGCCGTTCCTTAGAAGGCCACCCCAAGACAACACTAACAGGACCATAGATTCTTTCAAATCTAGCTACGTCATGCTTGTGCTTCTTGACGAGGTACTTCTCCTTTGATGAGAACGACGCCGGATCTCTCTGCTCCATCTTAGCCAGAAAGGCCAGAGATTTCCGGGTGCCGTTCTTCGCCCTATCCTCTTTTGTTCGACCAGCATTAGCAAGATCTCGTGGAGGGGCTCTAGGCAACTCCTCCACGGCGGCTTGCCGAACGATATTGGCGTTCTTTACGCCATGTGGACGACCTTCTTCCGAGAGGCTACATTGGTCCTCCTTGGCCACGTCAGTAGGAGGGGATGACTCTGTCATCCGACCGTGAGCAGACACCACAGTGGTGTTATGTTCCCCGTCGGATGACAGATCCATCTCCCCGAACTTCTGTGTGGCGCCGGATTCTCCAAAGGAGTCCTTCGACAACCCTAGAAGGTCGTCCTCATTACAGTCCGTTAGAATCTGTTCTTCATGCTTCAAGAATGAATGTCAGTCAGTGTCAGTCCTCCGTCAAAAGATGGTTCTGTATCCCCACCATCCTCACTAGTCCGGTCCCTGAAAGCCGTAGTGTCTAGCTCTACTACCCTTTCGTCACATTGTACGTCTCCTCTGTCCGCTACTTCCTCTTCCATTTTTTTGTATAAATTTTTTGGCTCAATTTTGATCCCACGACTCCGTTTTAACTTTATTATTACCTGCAAAATTATGTCCTTCAAGAATCAGATATAAAAAACGCGATCCTAACAACAAATTTACAAAAAAGACCCAAAATGGTCAATCCAATTGACACAGATGCAAAAACATTTTTAATTTGTGTAAAATTTACACAATAGTTTGCTACCTGTATCACTCTCATCATAAATTCATTAAAAATAATGAATTGCCGCGTTTGCGAGCGATATTTGTTATTTTTTTGTTTCATTGCAATTATCAAAGTTTTTTAAATTTTCTTTTTTCCACCCCTTGGACCCGCGCCCGCTCTATAAATATTTAATTCCTTCAAACTATAATTTTTTAATTGCATTCCCATATAAATCAAGCTCGCAGAATTCATATATTAAAAGGTTTTTTTTTTAAATTTTACTAATTCGATATTTTTCAAAAACTATAGGCAACAAGTTAAAACATCACTGAAATGAAATTTCTTAAAATTTTTTAAAATAAATCTTATGCGCTAAATTTGAATTATTTTTACAATTATGTGCATTTTTTTCAAATATTACACATATAAATACTACAATTTTACGGATGTTTTTAAATAATTAAGTGAAACCCGCTATAACTTTTGCTCCCCTAGATCAAAATGATTAACACTAACATATTCATCACGTATTAGGGTTCACACAAAATATTTTGAATGTGCCATCAAAAAAAAATTTTTATTATTTAACTCTAAAATTAAAAATGTTTGCAAATTGCTCATATATGGCTTCATAATAGCTAGGGAAACGAAATTCTCCAAGGTAACTTCTAAGTCCTATATATCGTTTGGCAAATAAATTTGTCAAGATCGGTTGACAGATTCGCCCTATTTGTCACTTAAACAGAAATATGTATATACTAACAATTTTATGATACTTAGTAAACGGGTAAAGAAGTTAACACTTTAAAATCAAATGCTATTTCTTTGGGAATTGTTCTTCAAGAATATATGAAATACCAAGGAAGTACATGCAGCATTATTTTTTTTGTTAGTCAAATATTCTACTCACTGCTCCTGTGCTTAGATTTTCTATTGTCCTTCAAATAATGGTTTTAACATTCACCTACAAATTTATTTTGTTATCTTATTTGTAAAACACAATTGTTTCACGCAATCGGTTAAAATATGAAAAATAAGTAAAAAATCGAAAATAATGTACATACTTCTATACTAGAAAGTTATTACTAAAGCACCTCAAAGTAATGCAGACGCTAAGTACTAGTCACTGAAAAGTATTCTCCAAATACCCGTTGGATCCACTTGAACATTTCTGATTTTTTTGCAAAACTGTGTTTTTTAAAATCCGTAAAAATTATCTATATGTTTTTGGAAAGAACTAGTCCTGGTCTACTTCTACTCTTCCGGTACCCCGATTCATGTCTTCTCCAAATACCCCTTGGAGCCTATTGAAAATTCCTAATTTTTGCAAAATTTTATGTTTTTTTTTTTCAAAAATTAATAAAAATTATTCAGAGCTGGAATTGCATATAAACTATATGTTTTTGGAAAGAACTAGTCCTGGGCTACTTCCACTTTTCCGCAACCCCGATTCATGTCTTCTCTAAATACCCGTTGGAGCCACTTAAAAATTTCGTAATTTTTTGCAAAATTTTATGTTTTTTTTTCAAAAATTCGTAAAAATTATCCAGAGCTGGAATTGCATATAAACTATATGTTTTTGGAAAGAAATAGTCCTGGGCTACTTCCACTTTTCCGCTACCCCGATTTATGTCTTCTCTAAATACCCGTTGGAGCCACTCGAAAATTTCTGAATTTTTGGCAAAATTTTGTGTTTTTTAAAAAATCGTAAAAATTAGCCAGATCTGGAATTGCATATAAACTATATATTTTTGAAAAAAACTAGTCCTGGGCTACTTCCACTTTTCCGCTACCCCGATTCATGTCATCTCCAAATACCCGTTGGTGCCACTTGAAAATTTCTAATTTTTTGGCAAAATTTTATGTTTTTTTTTTTTCAAAAATTCGTAAAAATTACCCAGAGCTGGAATTGCATATAAACCATATGTTTTTGGAAAGAACTAGTCCTGGGCTACTTCCACTATGCCGGTACCCCAATTCATGTCTTCTCAAAGTGTCAAATTTTTTCATTTGAAAATTTTATATTTAACCACCATTTTTTATGAGTATACAATTATTTTAATTAATTTTTATATTACATATTTATTTTGGGAATATATTTTAATATATTTTTACTTTTTTCACAAAAACATTTTATTTGGCGTTTTTTTATTATAAAATCAATTAAAATTAATTTGAAAACTAATTTTAAAGTATGTGGAACGTATTTGACAAATGTGTTTTGGGACGTATTTGGCCGACGAATTTAACTTCACACCCTTCAATTTTGAGTTGTTCATTAAAGAGTAAAACCACCGTTTTTATCTCATCATTGTTTCTCGAATACATCCATTTATACAAAAGTATGCTTAAAAATATTATTTTTATTCATTAGCTTTTATGCAACCACACTTAAGTTTTGGCTGGAGTTATCTTAAAATAGTTATTTTCTGATACACAGCAGATTACAGGTTTTGAAATAAGAATAGTTTTCCGGTGGAAAATATAAGTGATGGGAGTCTTATATATGGTGTATTTTTTGGATTACATGTATTAAACATTCTCTTCCTCAAACTAACCTAACCTTCCACGTTAGAACTATTGTCATGCTAAATTTCATCAAGCATAAAATCTAGATCAAAAAGTTGATTTCAAAAATACACTGTATGTTTCTTGAAAATCGGTCCATATTTTTTATATTTTGCCTAGAAATTTGGTGTTATAGCTGGTATTCTAAAAGTGAACATAAAAATATGCTTAGCATCCAATCAATATAATATAGAGTGTTTTTTAAATTCTGTAAATCGGTTTGGTAGTTATGTAGTGAAAGAGTAAAAAGAGTCTCATATATATTTATTATTAAATACATATTATACGTTTTGAAGATGAAAATTATTTTTTTTTTCAAAAATAATTTTTTATAAACTTTAATGTACCCAAATTGACAATTTGTCTTTTAATGAACAAATAAGGATAGATAGATAGATAGATAGATAGATAGATAGATAGATAGATAGATAGATAGATAGATAGATAGATAGATAGATAGATAGATAGATGATAGATAGATAGATAGATAGATAGATAGATAGATAGATAGATAGATAGATAGATAGATAGATAGATAGATAGATAGATAGATAGATAGACAGACAGATAGATAGATAGATAGATAGATAGATAGATAGATAGATAGATAGATAGATAGATAGATAGATAGATAGATAGATAGATAGATAGATAGATAGGTAGATAGATAGATAGATAGATAGATAGATAGATAGATAGATAGATAGATAGATAGATAGTGACAATAAGTAAGAAAGACCTCTAGTAAAACATTTACTAGTTGGTAGAAAACCCAGGACTTTTTTTGACTAATTGTCAAAAAAATTGTATTGCTAGTCTATTAACTATTGAGGGAAATACCTGAAATATGGATTTAGTAGCTTCCGAGAAGCAAAGATGCATAACTACCAGATTTCATTTAATTTTATTACAGTAAAAGTGGGAATTGAAAATTACACTTTCTTGGCATTTTTTAATATTAGCATCAAATTTGAATAAGATTTGCAGATGTGGGCCAAGTCCTTTAATTTTTTTGATACGTATGTTTTTTTTTTGAGCATTTGTAAGCTCCAAAGTCCATAATTTTGGATTTTCTATTTATAGTTAATGGGCCAGTGTCTATTAAAATTTTATTTTTAGGATCCTTAGGAACTGCTGAGTGATTTTTAGTCAAAATATTTCGGGTTTTTCTAGAGTTTCGAGTAGGTTTTACTAGAGGTCTTTCTTACTTATTGACATTATCAATGCTTTATTTGATCACTAAATGGCAAATTGTTAATTTGGGTACATTAAAGTTTATTTTAAATATTTTGTTACGAAAGTTGTATAAAATGCTTAAAACGGACTCGGAATTTATTTGATTCCAGGCCATAAATCCGATTACTATCATATTTCAAAACTTTTTTGTGTTTAGTGACTTATCTGAAATGCAAGTAATACGAGTTAAATAAGTTTTGAACACTTTAATATCGACTACCTCACATAATATTAATTTTTTTAAATTTATTTAATTTATAGTTTCTCTCAAACTTCTTATCTTTTTAAGTTTATAAATAACACTAAAGTAAATCATCAAATTTATACTAATGTTAATACATTATTATTAACTGAGTAAACAAAAATTAATAAAAAAGTGAAATAGTTATTCAGTTCCGAACGTTTTGACCACTACCGTATATGTTATGTTATAAAATAGATTTATTAAAATATTTTCCAAAATAGTTTAAATTTTTTTCCTAATCAAGTACTCGGGGAATTTTAAATCACTTTTACATTTTTCAATCAATTTTAATGTTTCACATCTTTTTGAAATACTAAATCTAGTTACCTCAGCCTTAAAATATAGGCGAGGGTTCCGACTCAGAGTCCTCAGATGATAATAACAACACTATTATATCAAATCCCAAAAAGAATGAAGTAGAGCAAATTGTGAAACAGGTGAGTGATAGCATAGCTAAATTACCTATTGCTAAGAAAAGGCTATCGGGAGCACAGAGGAGGAAGTTGAAAAAGATGCTTCAAGAAATCATAGTTAGTCAATCCAACGACATTCCAAAGGAAAAATCGGACTTTATTACAAGATCTGATGCAAATAGGATCAGATCTCCTCGTCTTCTAATACACAGTCGAAGCCAAGTCATACTTCACTCAAAGGAACCTCAAGTCAGAATCCTGAAAGTAAGGGTGACAATGCCAAGAAAGATATTCCGAATATCTTTCTTGGCGGCGAAATCAACCTCAAAGGTACGGGTACACCAAAAAAAAAAGCTCCGAAAAGAAAGAAACATATACGGTAGTGGTCAAAACATCCGGAACTGAATCAACATTTCACATTTTTATAAATTTATTTTCAAACAGTTAATATTAATGTATTAACATTGGTATACATTTGAAGATATACTATAGTGTTATTTATAAACTTAAAAAGATAAGAAGTTTCTCTCAAAATAAATTAAAAAAATTAATATTATGTGAGGTAGTCGATATCAAAGTGTGAACAATAAGATAGTGGACCACGCAATCGCTTCAAAAGCAACCAATTGAGAGCGTGAGCTGCGAGTGTTCTCTGAGAAAGCTCTAAGCTTCCTCAGCCTTAAAATATAGGTGAGGGTTCCGACTCTGAGTCCTCAGATGATAATAACAACACCATTATATCAAATCCTAAAAGGAATGATGTAAAGCAAATGGTGAAACAGGTGAGTGATAGCACCTGTTTCATCACGTCGGCGAAATCAACCTCGAAGGTATGGGTACCTCAATAGAAGCCCCGAAATGAGAGAAAAAAGAGGTTAGACAGTGGAAAAGGTAAAGAGCCGCCATCTTACGCCAAAGTTGCCCGAAAAAGACTCTGGGACGATCTGCTATGCAGTTTACGATGCCGGTAATCCGACAGGCAAAATTCCAATAGACAAAGTAAGGTAGAATATATGGTAAACATAAAGATAGTGGACCACGCAATCGCTTCAAAGGGCAAGCAACCAATTGAGAGCGTGAGCTGCGAGTTCAGCATGGGCGTGATGTTGATGAGATTGACATCTCACGAATGTGTTAGCACCCTAAAGAACTTGGTTGAAAGTATCCCTCCTCCCTGCGATGGCGCTTAGCTGAGACTGGCAAAGAAGAGCGAGCTTCCGGTGCTCATAAAGTCCACTGTCTACTTAAACTGCCGTGAAAAAAGTGGACGTCTTTTACAGGAAAGAAGAACCTGAGGGAACTTTATTTGTTATAGGTATCGACCAGAAATCTATGGCTAGTCTTGCTAAGTATAAAGGAAGGGCTTACATCGCCTCTAAAGCTGTCATATTCAAAATTGGGAAGGTGCCGATCGGAAGGGCTTTTACAACAAGCCTCGAAAAGGACACTAAAATACCTAAGACCACATCATCAGTAGTTACTACTGATAACGTTAAGGAGTCAAATTATAAAAGAGAGGAAGGTACCACTGACTCACAAAAAGAAGGTGCTACTGTCCTTTCCAAAATTGGCGAGGCGCCGATTAAAAGGGCTGTCAAAACTGGCCCCGATAAGGACACTAAAACACCTAACGCGATACCCAAAGCATCATTAGCAAGTACTGGTAATTTTGAGGAGTCAAATCCTAAAAGTGATGAGGAATTCACTCACTCGCCAAAAAATAGAACAGCAATGCTGTCCAAAATTAGGAAAGTGTCGATTAAAACAACTACTCTTCATATGCCTGATAAGCACTCCGCAGTGCAATCAATAGTATCCCTGCATCAATAGCCACTTCAGGTTACACGAAATAGTCAAATCCAACGAGCGGGGAGGTGATCACTAACTCGCTAGAAGAAAATTTAAATTGATAACAATGACTAGGTTATCCAAATAAACCTTCATCGGAGTGAGACGGCTACCAACGCTCTTATGACTAAAATTAACACAGGCAAGATACATATAGCTTTAATTGAGAAACCTTGGACGATTCGCAACAAGCTTTCTGGATTAAAATTAAATTTCCAACTTTTTTACTCTGATACAGGGTCTCGACCGAGAACATGTATCTTTTGTCACAAGAACTTATGTTTTCTCCTCTCAACAGAATTATCCACATCGGATGCAAAGGTGCTGAAGCATGGTCGGAGCTGATGAAACTGGTCGAAGAGGAACAAAGGGAAAATAAGAAAAATGTAATAGGTTGTGTTTGTACTACCATGTAGCTTGGGGTAGTACAAACACCAATCGCAGAGAACAAGCCCTCATGGATATCCTTAATACTAAAGACTTGATCACATCGAACATAGGTAATAAAGCTACATTCGTCAATAGAATCAGAGAAGAAGTATAGATGTAATATGTTCAGAAGAGCTTATAAACGAATTCAGGTTTGAAGAGTTTCGGACGAGCACGTCTTTTCTGACCATCGGTACATAAGATTCAAAATACTACGGCCGCCACCAAAACCGTTAAAGTTTCGGAATAAGTATAAAATTAATTGGAAAATGTTCGGTTCTTTACTTAAGAACCGTTTATAAAAGCCAAAGTAGAAAGTGCCTTGGTTGTGATATGTTTTTTTTTTAACAAATTGAAACTCACGTGTTGCTGTTTACAACTCAACTCAAACTAGTCTTTATTAAAACAATGACTTAAACCTAATATATATGATATAACGGGATCATGCTATATTGAAGATCCAGAAGCAGAAATATACCACCGTTTACCAAATCATAATACAAGCTTCCAGGCAGAAGAACGAGCAATAACGGAATGCGTAAATTGGATTAGAATAAATATGACGCCCTCAGCGCTTTATATATTTACCGACAGCCAGAAGGCAATTAGGAGATAGAACTAAATCTATGACCGTATTGGATTGTAAGAATGCTTTAACTGAATACTCTCCCAGAGGTAAGGTTCACATTATTTGGGTACCAGTCCACTCGGTAGTAGGGGTAACGAAAGAGCGAATGTAATAGCTTTAAAGGGAAGGGAGCTCGAGGAAATTAACCTGACAAATGCAAAACCATTCGACGCAAATGAAGCTGAACTAAAAATATGGGAGAGAATCCCATAAGAATATGGGAATAATGAAACAATGGGTAGAACCACGAAAATCCTATGGGGTGACCCTGATGAGAGCAAGACGAAAAATCTCCTCCAAATGAGCAAGTCTGAAGTTAGTATGATAGTACGTATTCTGGGTGGACACACAGGATTACGAGCACATTTATGCAAAATTGGACGAGCGGAACCAGACGTATGTAGAGCATGTGGAGAGGACAGTGAAACACTGGAGCACTTTCATTGCCACTGTCAGCCATTCGTCAAAGTTAGATCCAAGTATCTTGGAAGAGATGTTGTTCCTGACTAACATTGATTGGAAGATTCTTAGGAATTGCGTTCAGGAAACTGATTTTCTGAACACTGAAAAATAATTAATTTTTTATGATAAGGAGCGCACAACATTTTCGAAGTTTTTTTTTTAGTTTCTATTATTCAGAGTTTATTTTAAAACAGTTTGATACAATTTTAAATGTTCGAACATAATATTGTATTACCATCCTATATAATCATAATTATCAAATCTAAGTCAATCTGTACTACAAGAGCAGGTTTAACCATGATAAAAATAAAGAAGGTAGTGTCAATCAAAAATTTTTTTATCAAATAAGGATTTTTGAAGTTTAGTTTTTTGTGAGCATTATATAAAGCGTTGCCACATTCTTAAAAATGATTTTGATTTTCGAGAAATTTTTTACAAAAATGTGTAATTTAAAATTTACAATTTAAATAATAATTTACTATTACGTTATTTTGGACTATTTGGACTAGCAGTTTAGAAATTTCAGATTTATTTCCAAAAAAAATTCGATTGTGATCGGAGATATGTATATACATACCTTAAAACTCAATGTTTGCAGATCAATTAGTATTTTAAAGTTACCTTGTGGTCATTGGCACAGCATTTTTATCCAATCTTACACGTTTTGCATTAACTGAAATATTACTTTTAATGCAATGGTCGGAGCATAAGATTGGCTCTTTTGGCAAATCTTCTTCGGAAATTTTACATATATCTAGCCATTGTTGTCGTTTGTTGGGTAATGTATGTTTGCTTAAAAAATAGTTGGTATTTTAGCAGTTGGGGACTCATTTTTAATATTTGAAAATTAAGATCTTCCCTTTAATTCATCATGTTAATAATCTCAAACTTCTTTTAACTCGTTTGTATGAATCTGGTTTTCGAGGTTATTTTGAAAAATGCTCCTTTATGCACCCAAAGATAGAGTATCTTGGTTATATTATTAGTTTTTCTGAAATTCAACAATGCGAAAATATAACAGAAGCCATTAGTAGTTGCCTCGACCAAGAAATATTGCAGAACTTTAGTCATTTTTAGGAAAAGTTAACTATTACGCTTCGTTTATTAAAAACTTATCTACAATTTGAATCTATTAAGAATCTGAATCTATTAAGAAAGAAAATCGGAATGTCCGAATGCATGTACTTCAAAAACCTTAAATGAAGGTCAGAAAAACTATAGTCAGATAGAAAATGAAGCATTATCTATTATTTATGATATTGTCTTGTGCCGAAACATTTGGGAAGGGGATAAATGGATACCCGAAAAAATAATAAAAACTATTGGGAATATGATGTTTCTAATTGATGTTGGAAATAAAGTTTGGAAACGTCATATTAATCAAATTCGTTTGAATAAATCGCTAAATAACTCTAATTTTAGCAAGACGGATTTCTATATTCGGCTGTGCCGAAAATACCAATTATGTTTTAAAAAACAGTTTTTATTTATTTTTAGAACTTAATTTAATTTTATAAAATATCAATTAATTTTTGTATTTTATTATAACTTTACATTTTATATCTGCATCAAAGTAAGTAAAAACAACAATAACAAATAAACAGTTAATTTGTAGTACAAGCCGCGTTTTGCATTCGTAATTCAGCTCTGGGTGGAGGAAGACCGTTGTGCGCAATAGTGGTGCTTAAGGGTAATCAGGTCGTCCTTTTTGCTCTGCCTTCTAGAGTTTTACGTTTCAAACCGCATTGGACAATGTGTGACGTCAGATAACTGTACCGAGTTACAGTTTTTCTTGAGGTGCATATTTACATGTGCAATCGTGTTAACTTAACCTAAGTTTTAATTTTGATTATGGTGGTGAACCAAAGAACTCGAATTTGGAACATATGAGCTATTTTTTTTTTCTAGCTAAAATTGGTGATGGAGTTGTATAACTTTTTATTGCAGGCCAAATAAATCTTAGTTTTGGAAACTAAGTAACTTAAAAAAACAAACAAGCCGCGTTTTGAATCTACTTGTATATCTGCACACATGTCACACATAACATACACACAAACAAATATAAACTGTATTAGCGCAGAAAGAAATATTAACCGTTGTACTGTACTACCACCATCAAACTGTATTACCACTCTCAAATAAATATGAGCTGTATTACCAACATTACTGCTTTATCTCCTTGTTGTTGCTTTTATGCTTTTATTTGTAATTTGTTGAGGAAATTTTCGGAGGTAGTCTCAGCTTTTTGCCCATATCTCAGTTATTTATGGACTGATTTTGCTGATTTTTAATACAGACAGAAATATTGAAGATTTTGATCCCGAAGATATCTAGAGTCTTCAGAAAACTGATTTCAACAGACAGACGGAAATGGCTTAATCAACTCCGCTATCTATGAGGATCCAGAATATATATACTTTATAGGGTCGGATAATTATGTTGTGGAAATTACAAACGGAATGACAAACTTATATATACTCTTCTCTTTCATTATAGAATCAGTTCAACCATCGCAACAAAGTCCTCAAACTTTTGAAAATTTACAACAAAATATTGGAAATAGTCAGAATCGAAGAGCTGAAGTTAATGATCCTAGAGCCCTAATGGATGAAAATCCTTCGGTATCAATTTCTGAAACGTCATTAGCAATAGCAAAACCACAACTACGCAAATCAAGCCGCATTAAGAAGTCTGATCGTTACTCTCCTTATTTTCCATGTTTTGAAATAGACGAGGAGGAAATGTTATGTTTTTACTTTCTTTAAATAATTTTGAATAATTCACTGAATTTTATAATTTTGTTTTGTCAATTGTTTTTAAAAATTTTCTTTATTCAATTAACTTTTAATAAACTTATAACTATTTGATTTTGTAAAATATTATATTGTGTTGAGTTGAATAACATTTTAGATTCAGGGACTTTTTAAGAACCATTAACAATTTTTTGACATTTATTTCTAATTTTCGAACACAATTTCGAGAATATTCGAACACAATATTGTATGACCTGGTTCACACTAGGAAACTTTTGTTGAGAAACTTTTGATTTTGTGTGTGAGAGAAATAAATGGATGATATATCTATCTCATTTTCTCACACAAAAATGAATAGTTTCCCAAAAAAAATTTCCTAGTGAGAACCAGGTCAATGTTCATCTGATTTTGTATGTGAGAAAAAGAGATGTTGATATCGCATTCTCTCACACACAAAAATTAAAATTTCACAAAAAAAGTTTGCTTTCTGAACCGGCACATGATTGCCAAATTTCATTTAATTCGAACTACGCGAACTGATGCCAGAAGCTATAAATGTTTTTATCACTAGTGAAATACACGTTGAATATTCCATTAAAACGCCATATTCCATTAAAACGCCATATTCTGTAATAGATTCTCGCCATAGTAATACTTCTGACGAATATCAAGCATTTTGAAAAATCAACTTGTGTTCGCATATGTACATAATATAAGGGTGAATATGTACTTTGAGAGCGCACATTTAAATATAACGTATATTTTCCGCATTACCGTACCGTTGGCGTTATGGGAGCGGCACATATTATGAGTTACCCTGTCTCCAATTCCACAACGTTTCTATTATGAAACAACATTTTATTTGAAAGTCAGTAAAAAAACAGCTGTAGTAGTCATCAATTTGTAAAAATATTAATATTATAAGGATACAGAGAAAATTATTGTTTTTTATTATTAAAAAAAACTGGATTACTTCTTATGTATGTTCAGTGCGTTTGAAAATATTTGTGAGATCTGGTTTTAATTTAATAAGCTTTTAAAAGAAAAATAAAAAATGTCCGAAGAGGACGTGATAAAAATCGATCAGCCCCAAGAGCTGAGCTTTGAAAAGTGTAAGTGTATGTTCGTCTACACCATTGTTAAACTTTGATGCATTAAAAATTGTGTCATTTCGTTTAACAGAAACAAAAATATAGAAAATTATTAAAAAATTATAATTTACCTTTGCCCTCAAATATCTATTTAGATTTAAAAAAAAACAGATTGATAAAATACATGCATACATATATATGTATGGGTCATATTTAACAAACAAAAATATTAATCATTTTAATATAACCTGTCCTTGATTGGGCACAGGGACTTCCACCTCTGTAGTTTATCAAATGCCGACTTCGCAATAAATGCTTTCTATTCATGGAATTAATACTCCAATTTTAAAGTTTGATTTTATAGCCGTAAGATTGTAGAATTGCACAAAAACAACCAGAATAAGAAGAAGAAATATGTTAAAGCATACGTAAATAATTTATCATTAGCAAATACACATAAAATTTTTGATTTTTGGCATACCCATATCAGAAGAGAATATTAAGAACTAGCATTTGTTTTGCGAAATCTATACATACAAATAAAAATTTATTTTCATATTACTAGGTCCGGAAAGTCAAGAGGAACAAGAAAAACGTCAGAAAATTGAACAACTATTAAAAGAGGGTAATGGAAAAATTGAGTTGAAATTGTTAAGGGAATTGGCTCGATCAGATCATGGTCTTGTAACAGATGAGTTGCGAAGAAAACTATGGCCTCAATTGGCTGGTGTTGATGTTACCTCTTTGGATCCAGCTCCCAAATTAAGTGACTTACAGACTCATCCTGAATACAATCAGGTCGTACTAGACGTAAATAGATCGTTGAAACGTTTCCCACCTGGTATTCCTTACGAACAACGTATTGCCCTTCAAGATCAGTTGACCGTCTTAATATTACGAGTAATTAACAAATATCCAAATTTACGATATTACCAAGGCTACCATGATGTGGCAGTAACTTTTCTTCTCGTCGTTGGCGAAGAGGTGGCATTCGCCGTGATGGAAGAACTCTCAACAAATCATTTTTCCGAATGCATGCAAGAAACCATGGATGCTACCCAAAAGAGACTGATGTTCATATGGCCTGTTGTTAATTTTGAAAATCCAAAACTTTTTCAATTTTTGCAACGTTCTTCCGTCGGTACTTTATTTGCTTTGCCGTGGTATTTAACATGGTTCGGACATAGTTTGAACTCGTACAAAGCAGTCGTACGATTGTACGATTACTTTCTGGCCTCTCCAATTTATTCGCCTATTTTTGTAACGGCATCGATAATATTGCACCGCGCTGAAGATATTTTGCTTGAAGAATGTGATATGGCCATGATACATTGTCTACTCTCCAAGGTAAACTCACAATAAGATTTTAAATACATCATTTTTTCTCACATATGTTCATGTGTATATTTGCAGTTACCAGACAACTTGCCATTTGAAGATCTCTTAAAAACATCGAGTAATCTTTATGAAAAATACTCTTTGACTGTAATCGAAAAGGAAGTGGAAAAATTAATTCAACTAGAGTAAGTTATATGATGTGCTTGCTAAAATTTCTTTAATTAATAAATTGCGTTTTACTTTCAGAAAACAGCAAAGAATATTGGAAGAAAAAATGGCTTTGGAGAGACGAAAGAAAATTGCACGAAATACGAGGCCCAATGGCAATTATTTGATCAATCATTTATTGCCACAGTTGCTTACACCAAAATCCTTTATTGTTACCACGGCATTTTCGTTACTTGTTGGTATTTGTGCATACTATTACAAAAGTCAATATATGTCTACCGGTATTAGTTGAGTAAGTCTGAACTTGCTGCCGTCTATGTCAAGAGCTCTACGGCATGCAACACCTCCGCATTCAGGTTGGATGATAGGATTTACAATATTTTAATTTTATTATATTATTAAGAGATTGTGGGTTGCTTTAGTCTCTATATAATTAGTTTATGGGTCTGTTCCTTTAAAAGCGAACGAACAAGTATTTCATAGTTTTATAATGAAAACAACAAACAAATTCGAAAATTTGTTATTGTTTTTTATATAAAATGAGAAAGAAATGTTCGTTCGCATTTAGAGGAACACGCAGTATATCTTACATCATTATTATTATTATTTTTTTTTTTTTGTTTACCAGCATTTAAATTTAAGTTGAATTATTAAATATCATAAAAAAATGTCAACACCTCCTCTTTGTGCATACCAAATTTCATTAAAATCGGATTAACCGTTTAGAAGTTACCGAATTATTTCCCTCTTTTTTTTTCCTATACCACTGTGCGTTGTTATTGGCTAGATACATGAAATTAAGTACGTAGAGCCCGGATTAGACGAAAACACATTAGAGGGGACTTTTTGGTACTTTTTCGTTCTACATAAGGTACTTTTTTGAATTTTCTATAGTATTGAACCTAGAAACATGAAATTTAGAATGTAGGACCTTGACTAGGTAAAAACCTATAAAAAGGGACTTTTTGGTACTTTTTCGTTCTACAAAAGGTACTCTTTGAATTTTCTATAATATTGAACCTAGAAACATGAAATTTAGAATGTAGGACCTTGACTAGGTAAGAACCTATAAAAAGGGACCTTTTGGTACTTTTTCGTTCTACAAAAGGTACTTTTTGAATTTTCTATAATATTGAACCTAGAAAGATGAAATTTAGAATGTAGGACCTTGACTAGGTAAAAACTTATAAAAAGGGACTTTTTGGAACTTTTTCGTTCTTCAAAAGGTACTTTTTGAATTTTATACAATATTGAACCTAGAAACATGATATTAAGTATGTAAAGCCAGTATTAGTCCAGAATACATAAAAGGGGACTTTTTGGTACTTTTTCGTTCTACAAAAGGTACTTTTTGAATTTTCTATAATATTGAACCTAGAAACATTATGTAGAGCCTGGATTAAGTGAGAACCCATAAAAGGGAAGTTTTTGGTACTTTTTCGTTCTTTAAACGGTACTTTTAAAAATTTCTATAATACTGAACCTAGAAATATGAAGTTAAGCATGTAGAGTCCGTAGAGATCGTATAAAATGGGCTACAATTGGTATTTTTTGATTTTTTGTAATAATATTTGTAATGACTGCTTTTTAACACATCATGGTGAAGGGTATATAAGATTCGGCACAGCCGAATATAGAACTCTTACTTGTTTTTTATTAAAGATATAACAACATTTAAATACTCATAACTTTTGAAAAAATAAATTATTTTTCAATTAATTGAAATATGTAAATGATATGTTTTTTTTTAACAAATTGAAACTCACGTGTTGCTGTTTACAACTCAACTAACTTATACTCATAACTTTTGAAAAAATAAATTATTTTTCAATTAATTGAAATATGTAAATGATATGTTTTTTTTTAACAAATTGAAACTCACGTGTTGCTGTTTACAACTCAACTCAAACTAGTCTTTATTAAAACAATGACTTAAACCTAATATATATGATATAACGGGATCATGCAAAACAAATTGTATAATTAAATATTGTAGCTCTTTAAAAAGAGCAATTATAAAATCTACATAGTTAATAAAGGGGGAAACTGAGTTGTAATACATATCATTCCTTCTCACTTTAGTTCGAATTGTATATACATATGTATTAAAAAAAATTTAGTATGCAAGTCTTATTAATATTTTGAATATTTACATACATGTAACATATAGCACAACGAATGATATGAATTAAAACATAGTGAATACAATATAACGAAAATATTATGATAAATGAAGAATTATATAAATACACATACAACAAACAAGTTAATTATCTTCTTTTTGTCTTTTAATTCTTTCCGATCTTCTTAATTCTATATCTGGACTACAACTTCTCCTTCTTTTCTTCTTTTCCTTATAAGTTAAAATATTTGAGTTATATTTTATAACTTTCCCATAAAATTTTTTAAGTTGATTTACATGCGCTACTCTCTGAGTACCATTAACACTAATATAATACCTTATGTTACTTAATCTTTTTACAATTTTTGCGTTTGTCCATTTACAATAATTATTTAATACATTTCTATACAAAACAATTTCATTTACTTTGTATTCAATAATTTTCTCTTCTATATTACATTTTCTATTTGTTTCGCTCTTTTCAACCTTTATTCTATTTTTTTCTTCTTTTCTGAGCATATTTTTCGGGTTAACAAAGTCTAGTAATGTTTTTGGTTTGAAATTGAAAATAATATGTGCTGGTGCAATTCCTGTTGCTGTTGGTGTTGTTCGATATTTGAGCAAAAAATTGTTTATTTTGAAATCCCAAGGTTTGTGTTTTACTTTCGGATCCAATAAATATTTCTTTAATGAGCTTTTTACAGTCTGTACTGCCCTTTCTGCCGACCCATTAGACTGTGGGTGGTAGGGTGGTGACTTAAGGACCTTAATTCCACTGTTAATACAAAACTCAGTGAACTCCTTTGAACTAAAGGGTGGGCCGTTATCGCTTACTAATTCTGTTGGCAAACCGAAAATGGAGAAAAATGATCTAAGATTTTCGTTCACACTTTTAGCAGTTGTTGACTTCATAATTTTGGCCTCAATCCATTTAGAAAAAGTATCAACTATAACAAGTATAGTTATATTTTCTATTTTACAGAAATCAATATGAATCCTTTCAAAGGGCTTCTCCGGAATTTTCCACGTTGTTAAAATAGGTTTTGGAGCATGCTGATTGAAACTGCAAGCATGACAAGACTTAACATACGTTTCTACATCATAATCGATTCCTGGCCACCAAACATACGTCCTTGCTAACGATTTCATTCTTACAATTCCAATATGTCCACAATGTAATAGCTCAAGTACTTTATTTCTTAAAGTACAGGGTATTACTATTCTTTCTCCATAGAATAAGCACTCATCTTCAGTTGCCAGCGACACTCTTTTATTATAAAATTTATGTAAATACTCGGGCACATTTTTAGGCCAACCATACTGTATGTATTTATATACTTCAGTCAGTTCCTTATCTTTATTCATACAATTTTTAATATCATCCATACTTACTGGCAATTCGTGTGCTATTTGGAAAATATTTATACTATCATTATCATCACCTGTATGTTGGGGCATAGGCAAACGGGATAGTGCATCTGCATGACACATTTTCGATCCGCTTTTATATTTTATGTTGTAATTATAGTAATTAATCATTCCCAAATATGATCTTAATTGATTTTTATTCGTAGGTGCTGGGGCTTCCAGAACTGCTTTTATTTTTAATTTAGATGGTGAAATACCACTTCTATTGATTGTGTATCCTAAATAATTTATCTCCGTTTCGAAAAATTTACATTTATCAAAATTAATTTTTATATTATATTCCAACAATTAATCTAAAACTGCAGTTAAATTACTTTTACAGTCATATACATCGCTCCCACCAATTAATATATCATCAAAGTATACCTGTACCTTTTCCAATCCTTTTAAAATTTCACATACTATTTTCGAGAAAATCTGAGGGGCTGTTTTTAAACCGTAAACTAAACGGGTGTATTGGTAAAGTCCCTTATGCGTATTTATAGTCAGTATTTCGCGAGATCGATCAGACACTTTTACTTGTAAGTATGCTCCAGTTAGGTCCAATTTGCAAAAATAATTCCAACCTGACAAACTTGCCAAAATGTCATCTACCCTAGGTAATACATAGTGTTCATTTTCTACAAATCTATTCACAGTTCTGCGACAATCAACACATATTCGAACAGAACCGTCACCTTTGTTAACAATGACTATAGGACTTGCCCACTTGCTTCGGTTTACAGGAACTAATACGCCTTCTTCACACATTTTATCAAGTTCCGCTTCAACTTTGGTTCTTAATCCAAACGGTACTTGGTGTGCTTTTGCAAATATTGGGTATGATTCCTCTTTTAAAACAATTTCAGCAACATAGTCTTTTATTGTCGAATCATTTCCTTTAGAGAACAGACTATTATATGTATCAAACGAAAAATTAATATTTGTATTGAGTTTTATAGCATTTACATTATTAAATGATTTACGCCACTGAGGAAATATTACATCTAGCCAGTTTCTTCCTAAAAGGGGCTTAAATATGTGTTGCGAATTCAACACAACCAATTTCAAATTATGAATTCTTTCCTCAAATTCCACTTCAACAACAACAGAACCAACCACGTCAACATTTTCGCCAGTTACCACTTTAAGATTTTCACATTGTTTTTCTAACTTTAAATTTTTGAAATAACTATTGTAATTTGAAATATGACAAATGGAAACACAAGCTCCTGTATCTATTTCCATTTCGATATGAACACCTTCAATTTTAACAAAAACTAATAACGATTTTGTATAATTACAATCATATAAATTATTTAAATAATCATTACTAGAATAATCACTAACATATTCATCACTACAATAATCTATATGTTTAATCTTATTTCTATTCTTACGTTTTGCATACATATTTTTATTTTCATCTTCTTCATCTCTTCTTTTATGCCAACAGTTTCTCTCGTAATGACCACGCTTTTTACAATAGAAGCACTTTATATCGGACCTGTTGTTGACTTTCCTCTCCTGCGTCTTTGTAGCCTGATAGTCGTCCGCAGTCTGTTTTCTTGCCCCAAGTCGTCCATAGTTAAGCCGGTTTACTTCGCAATTATTTCTCATAAGCTCTATATTGTTGTTTGACATTTCCATCGACAATGCAATTTGACATGCTTTCTCAAAACTTTTTAATCCACTTTCGTTTAATATTTTATTTTGAATGTTTTCATTTGTTAGTCCACAAACAAATTTGATCAGGAGAGCTTTTTCCAGAAACAACCCAAAATCGCATTCTTGTGCGAGCTGCTTAAGTTCCACAATATATTCTGAAACTGTTTCTGATGGTTTTTGTTCTCTTTTGAAAAATTTGAAGCACTCTATAATAATGTTCTTTTGGGGTTTAAAATGTGTTTTGAGCAACTTGACTATATCATCATATTTATAATCAGCTTCCGTCTTAGGTGCCAAAAGTGAGCACATTGTTTTGTAGAGTTCTGCTCCTCCAAGGCTTATTAAAAACGATATTTTATCCACATCATTTTTAATTTTGTTGAGAGACAACAGATGGTTCAACCGATTAATATAGAGAACAAAATCTTCACCAGCATTATATATTTCTATAGTTCCAACTAAAGCGACTGGGCCTTCTGCCATTATAATTTTTTTTTTTCACTTTTAATCCTCGTCGCCAATGATATGTTTTTTTTAACAAATTGAAACTCACGTGTTGCTGTTTACAACTCAACTCAAACTAGTCTTTATTAAAACAATGGCTTAAACCTAATATATATGTATAACGGGATCATGCAAAACAAATTGTATAATTAAATATTGTAGCTCTTTAAAAAGAGCAATTATAAAATCTACATAGTTAATAAAGGGGGAAACTGAGTTGTAATACATATCAGGTTGAATCATTCGAGGGCAGCTGCTCTCTGTGAGAGCGGAGATCTGCTAGGTTGAGTATCGTAGTAAACTTGGTAAATACAAGAAAATTGTTCGTAAAGCCAAACGAGTCTCCTGGAAACTTTTCTTTGAACAGGTAGACAGGCTAAATGATGTATCGAAGATAAAAAATTCTTATCCAAAACGCATGTCCAACCGGAATCTATGGTCGATGACATTAGGCTGGAGGATATGGAGGAGACAATGAAACTCCTAATGGCCTCCCATTTCCCACCCGATATATCGAATAACATAGATGAACCGATATTGGAGAAAGGGGAGGCTAACATGGAAATTGTAATTACATCTGAAATGGTTAAAGGGTCAATCAAGAGCTTCGCTTCCTATAAAGTTGCAGAGCCGGATGGCATTTTGCCGGCACTCTTACAGATGGAAGCGGGACTGGTTTCCGTGCATCTGTCTCAGATATTTACTGCATGCTAGAAATTCACATATACCCCCATTAAATTGCAGGATACAGTGCAAGTGATGTTATTCCGGAATTAGCATTCCTGACTAACACTGATTGGTAGATTCTTAGGAATTACGTTTAGTATACCGAGTTTCTGAACACTGAAAAATAATTATTACAGTTCTCTCTTTTGGCCTATATGCATTTCTTTTTTTAAGAAACTCATACATTGTTATTACATCATTGTTTTCAAGAATAGAACTTTTCTTGAACTGTAAACATTTAAAATGTGTTCTCATAGTTACATGTATTAACATTCAGTAATTTTAGCAGATAAATCTTTATATTTTTTTCAATTCCAACAATATAGGAGTTACCTTAATTTTTAAGTAATAGTAATTAATAATACAAATAATGGGTTTTAATAATATATTATGCACTACCTTGCTTTTTTGTCAAAAACAAATTTATTGGTATTATTATATTGACAGGTCTAATTGGAGTAATAAGCGTTTGGGCGTATTTTTTATAAATTCACTTATTAATTTTGCATTTTTTTTACTTTATAAGACTATAGACTTCTAGTAATAATGCTTCAAAAGTATGTATTAAAATATTAACGGATAATAACGTAATCAAAAAATTAAAATCTAACTGCGAAGTGGAAATACTATTTTTTTGACGGTAACTGTATGTATGTATGATTTTTTTCACAGTGTCATCCTGTATATCTGGAAGGATATGGGCTACTTTTTATTTCAAAATTTTAAGTGGGAGGGTTGTATGGACATCCATAATATAATTTTCGGACAAAATGAAGAAAATATTAAATAAGTATATCTGAGAATATATAACGGATAGATTCCTATAATTTTGTCTGAACCGCTTTAGTGTCAATATGATTATTTAAGGAAAAAGGAGGCGGACTAGAAGTAGGTAGCGTGGCACCTCCCATATGAAAAAAATACAAAAACTCGCTTATCTGGGAAACTATTAGCGTTAAAATCTTAAAATTTCGCACAAACAACTTTAACATACATGTAAACATTTTGGGTAATAAATTGGCGGACTACCAATGGGGGGCGTGGCTACTCCCAAATGAATAAAATATACAAAAATCGGTTACCTGGGAAACTAATAGAGCTAGCTCCTATTTTTTTGCAGAAGAACTTTAATATTTATCTGAACATTTTTGGGAAATAGGGGCGAACTTTCATTAGAGGGGCTTGAAACCCCCCATATGAATTAAATATAAAATTTCGTATATCTGAGAAACTATTAGAGCTAAAATCCTCAAATTTTTCAATAACAACTTTGATATCCATGTGAACATTTGGGTAATAAATTGGAGTTGTTGTTTGTCTGGGAAACTAATAGACCTAAAATCTTAAAATTTTGCATGGAGAAATTTAACATTTAATTCAACATTAGGGGTTGAATTAAATAGAATAAATCGCCTGGGAAACTATTAGAGCAAAAATCCTTTGACATTAATGTCAACATTTGGGCATTAATTGACATGAGAACATTTAGAGAAAAATGTGCGGACTTTCAATGGGACCTTGGCATCTCCCATATGAATTAAATACAAAATTTCGTATATCTGGGAAATTATTATATTATTCAAATTTTTCATAGGTTACATTAAATTGTAAATAAACATTTAGATAAAGTGGCGAACATGCAACGATTTGAGTGGCATCCATCCCCATTATGTAAAAAATGTATATCTGAAAACTATTACAGTTAAAATTTTTTAGTTTTAGTCCGCAAAATTGTTCTCAGATATGGTCAGAAAAGTTTGATTTTTTAACGACCGTTTCAAATCTTTAATTTAAGTTTTTTGAAACTTAATTTTCTAAATTTTTAGAAAATCTCATGGGTATTTATAACCAATATTAAACATTAAAATAATTAAATAATAATTTCACACATATTAGCTTTGAATTCGTCGGATTTCGCGAAAATAGCATTTTTTGAAATATCTTAGAGAATCCGTACATATCTTATTGATGTATGTACATTTTAAATAAAGTATTATAGTCCAGATAATATAAAATATATGTATACGAAGTTTTATTAAAATCAGACATTCTTAACCCATAAACTGTGGAGTTTAAATCGAATTTTGCAATATTTTTTAATTTTGATTGTACTATATTCAAATAATATTTTTCGACCATATTTACCAAATTACAGAAATTTATAGTCCAATATTTCAAATAGATTTAAAAAGCCAAATTAACCCTTTGAGGCACTTGGGAACAATATAACACCAAAGTTCAAAAATTCGAATAATCACTCTTTAAATAATCCTCTATATAATTAGAGACACAACAGAAATAAAACTGAAAAAAACGATATTTTCCCTTGTAAATGCACTTGGAAACTTCCGAGCCGTTGCGGAACCTGTTTACGTTATCCTATCAGCCTAATATTTTGTATGACATAGTTTTGCAACCCAAAGAACAAGTCTAGAGGGGGACGGCCTGTCGGACAATTTATTTCATACAAGCTTGAATCGCTCTAACGTACATACATGTTGTAGATACAAAACGTATGGCCTTATTCATAATAAAAAACTAAATACTTTTTAACGAGCTGCTATCATTCCCTTATGGGAATATACAGCCATTAAAGATAGCAGCAAGATAGCAGCTCGTTTTATGAACAAGGCCGTTAGTACCTAAGATAACCCATTAACTTATTTTCTTTATTTTTGTGCAATATTTCAGCAATAGTTAAGTAGAATTTGTTAATTTTCGTAACAAACATTCACAAAAAAAGGTATTAAAAGGTTTTTTCCTTGTGTTTACCCACAATTTTCCCAACTACATGGTAAATACCGGGTAGAATCCCATGTATAATAACAGTTTAATTTGGTCGTAAATATAAAATTGCACTGTTCATTTTATTTGTGCACAATATAAAAATAGAAAACATAGATGGTTCAGTTAAAGGTTAAAACCATTTAATATTCAATTATTCTATTCAATTTGTGTTGTGTGTCTTAATTTCCAATTGCTCTTTCAGAATCTCCGTAAGCTGTGGGTTGCTTCCATTTTCGTGCTTTAAAATCATCTAAAAGGTGGTAATTGAAGTTTAGGTGTGGATAAAGGAGATATAGACAACTTCATTGGAGATTTATATGCAGTACAAATTTCTATATAAAATGCGCTGTTCTTTAGGGTCTTTATCCTGGAGTTAGTCCTTATAAGGTATGCGAACTATTAATGCAAATTTTTTATTTAACGTATTATAAAACAAATTGTAGATTCCGTTTCCAATCAGAAAACGAATATTTAGATTTTAATTTCAACCCGAGAAATAATGCACAACATACTGAAGTATTGAATAAAATTATACGAGGAATTATCAAAATCTCATAATTTTTTTTGGAGCAAATGTAATAGCGGTCTGAAGCGAAAAATTAAGATTTTGTTTGAGGTTAATAGTAAAATCAAAGATATTTTTTAAAATTTCACTACAAAAAATATACCTTCAGGGAGAATCCATGTGATAGCGGACAGCAGTCGAATTTACCACCTCCGATTTTATTGAAATTTGCCATCCATATTATAGTTTAGAAGTGTTCCACAAATCAATGATATTTTAATCTTCTTAAAAATATGTTAAAATTGTCTAACAGTACACATAATTACTCATAACTTTGAAACTCCTTAAAGTACAGAATAATTTTTGATTTCATTATAAAGGCAAAGATATTGTCTTTAATATTGCGTAAATAAAATATTTCTCTTCCAAAGGTTAAAGGTCAAATTTCAAAGTGTAAAATTCAATGTAAAATATATCAGTCAGCCCCGTGTTAAAAAAAGGACATGGTAGAATGATATTTAAACTCTCCTCTATATCCTACCAAAAAAATCAATGGAGACTCGTTTAGTTTAGAACTTATTAACCAAATAATATTATAATAATATAAATCAAATTTTTTAAACTAAATTTTTATACAAAATAACATAAGACATATTAGTTTATATTAAAGCTCAAGCAAATGAAATGTCAATTTAAATATGTATGTCAATGTCAATTTAAATATATAATATGGGATATATAATATAAAAAATATAAAAAATATTTTTTGCCACACCTAAAAATACCGTCCTTTTTGTTTTTTATATATTACGCCGCCATTTTATGTCCGATCGTAACATATCATATATCAATATTTATGGCTTGATTTCACTCTTAGATAGTTGTTTAATTCGAAGTCATATTCCTTGCGTGACTTTTGATATCTCGAATCCTTCCCCAAAATCTAAAATTGTGGCTATACTGGAATAAAGTACGTTAATTTACATAAAATATAGGCTTTTAAAATGCTCACTTTTACGCATAAAAAGCAATTTTACAAGTATTTAAAAATACGTGTATAGTTCTAACTACAAACAATTAATTTGCTAGGGGTGTGGTCGAAAACAATTTTTTTAAATTAATTTACAATACAAAAATTGCATCCTGTCCCTATCTTAGCAAAAGAAAAGTAATTTTATTCAGCATTTAATTTTATTATTTAATAACAAAACCACGTCGGTACATAAAAATAAACATTTTATTTTATAAAAGTCGATGAAAAATTAAAGTGTTATGCTAAGTTTTATAAAAATGTTTTCATGTTTTTTCCATGTAACTACCTTTTTTTGATAGGAAGTAGGATCTTGTAACTGAAAAAATAACAGTTTTATAACTAATTTTATACCCTTCACCTTCGTGAGAAGGGTATATATAAGTTTGTCATTCCGTTTGTAATTTCTATAATATAATTTTCCGACAATATAAAGTATATATATTCTGGATCCTTATAGATAGCGGAGTCGATTAAGCCATGTCCGTTTGTCTATCTGTCGAAATCAGTTTTTAGAGGACCCAATATATCGGCGAGATCCGAATCTTCTATTTAAAATCAGCAAAATTGGTCGGTAAATAACAGAGATATGAGCAAAAATCCGAGACAACCTCTGAAAATTTCATCAAATATTTCATATTTTTTTCATGCTTTGTTAAATAAGCAACAACAACTGTATATTAAAACAAATATGTACACGTGTGTGTAAATGTATTTGGTTTTTTAGCTGTGTATTTCGTTTTGTATGTTTGGATGCTGTTGGCGTCATTGTGTATTTTGTTTTTGTGAATTCTGTTCGTATATTTGGTGTAGGTTGGTTTTATTGCGTTGTTTATTTAGTTTTTCTGTGTTTTTCGTTATGTATGTTTAGATGTCTGTTGGTTTAGATGCCTTGTGTATTTTTTTTTATTTCGTTTAGCGTTGTTGTTGTTCATTTTGTTTTGCTTTTGGTGTAATATTAATGTAGTCGGGGAAAAAAATTTATATAACTATTATGTTTAAAATACACTATGGTGAAGGGTATATAAGATTCGGCACAGCCGAATATAGCACTCTTGTTTTTGTTTTAATATATTCTGGTAGTAAAAACTTCTTTACTATTCCCAAACATCTTAAAGTCAATTTCCTGTTCTACACGGTGACCTGGACTTTAGGCCGGCCGGGTGGCCACACATACGATACGCCTGGGTCATTCACTACTATCCCTTCGAAAAAGTACTCTTCGGGTGTGGTGGTTACCTTTTCTCCAATGTATTGGGCTATCATTGTTTTAACAACCCGATTAACTCGTTCAGTCGGGTTTTCTTGAGGGGTATATGAATACCATTGTCGGAAATTAATAAACGGGGACAACCAAATGTATATACTATTCGCTCCTTTAATAATGATACAACAGCACCGGAGGTTGCTGATCTTATGGATATAAGTTCTACCCACTTGCTAAATTTATCCGTGCTTACTAATAACCAAGCATTGCCCTTAATCGACCTTGGTAATGGTCCAATAAAATCGACGCATACGACTTCCCACAGTCTTGAAGCTGCTAAAGTGCACATTAACCCCGGCTTCCTTTCCTGTTCCACTTTATGTAGGCCACAAGTTGTGCACGTGCGTACTCCCCTCCTGATATCTCGTGCCATACCGGGCCAGTAGTAATTTTGTTGGGCTCGTTTTGTGGTTTTGTACACCCCTAGATGTCTAGCTGCCATATGATCATGAGTTTCCTGTAATACATGTTATTTTCTGTCATCGGGTACGCATACGGGGAATGTGTCAAAACAATCTAAGTAAGCGAAAACTCGAAGGCTCAGTTCGGGTTCGATAATCGTGTCCAGTATTCTCTGGAAGGTGGCGGGAGCCGAATGAAGTCCAATTGGTATTACTTTCCATTGAAATAAACCACGGCCGGGTACCGTAAAAGCCGTATATTGTCTACTTTTCAACTTTTTCCCATGATACAAACGTGTGTATTGTATGTAGTGTTGGGGATAATGAGTTCAGATATTGCTGATGCTAATAAACTTGTTCCTCCAAATACGTATGTATTGTATGTAGAACCGGTATCCACTAGGCTATTAACCGTATTCATCAGATAGTAGCGACCTTCATTTTATCTTCTTGTTTAGCTAAACAAGACAATCCAGCGAAAATACACCATCCTTCCCGCAGCTAGAACAAAATAGTCGACGACTATTCGTGCATTGTGATCTAAAATGTCGCTGTTGTTTACATCTTAAACAAGTATTATGTTGTTCGTACGGTGCCTCGACGTTCGTGGGTCCCATATAATGACTCGGCTGAGGCTTACTTTGTTTTGATTCTTCTCGCCGCAATAATATTCGCATCTTAATCTGTCATATATTCCGTCAGTGTGGTTTAACATCCTCAATTCTGGGTGTTGCCGAATCAATGTTTACACGGTCATTATGTAGTCCTTTGCCTTTTCCCTTCATCCTTGCTTTAAATGATAAATGGCTTCTTCTAAATGCGACAAGTGTCGCTTTGGAAGGAAAAATCGAATTGGTTGCTCCTTAAATACTGCCCATGAATCGAGTTCATTCCTTTTTACCCGGTACCACTGGAGAGCACATCCTTTCAGAATTTCCAAAAATGCAAATAAGAGCCTACTTCTGGTGAAGTTGTAACATTCTGCTAATTATTCTAGCCGTTCTGTAAACTCCATTAGGTGTTCGTCTGCGTCATAAGTTAAATCCCATCGCCGAATGGTATACATAACCTCACTGTCACTTGGTGAATTATGCTGCCGTTGGTGGTGTTCGTAGTTTTTCCACTTGATTCGGTTTTGGAGTCAGGTCCCTGCTCGGGCACCATTTGTGGTGCAGTTTTGTTTCCATCCGGGGTATGTCTAGTCTGCCCAGGTTCTTCAAATGTCTGCTTCCTTTGAAGTATTGATGAAATCAATACTTCGGTATATCTTCTTCTTCGTCAGAAATCAATACTTCGGTAATGGAGACGATCTCGTTCGGTAGATGTAACTATGAGTAGCTAGGGAATATATTCGGTCGAGATAAATGCTCTGGCTCTCGTTCCACTAACTACTATTGTTAATTATAAAATAACGAAATAGATACGGACTATAATCCGAGATAAATGCTTCGGCTATCAATCGACTAACTACTGATTACGATCCGGCGAGATAAATGCTTCGGCACTCAATCGACTAACTAGTGATTACGATCCGGCGAGATAAATGCTTCGGCTATCAATCGGTTAACTACTGATTACGATCCGACGAGATAAATGCTTCGGCTCTCGGTCGGCTAATGACTTAATAATATGGATATTATACAATCCGATGAGATAAATTCTTCGGCTATCAATCGGTTAACTACTGATTACGATTCGACGAGATAAATGCTTCGGCTCTCGGTCGGCTAATGACTTAATAATACGAATATCGTACAATCCGATGAGATAAATGCTTCGGCTTTCAATCGGCTAAATACTGGTTTCGGTTACGGTGTGAAGAAATAACTTTGGTACCACGGTTCTTGCCTTGCTTTATTCCTTAAGTCTCCACTCTCTTATATGAATACCTATTTGCGACTTATAACACATTTCGTTTGGCAAATAATTCAAATAATTATGGTAGTTGTAGTGATAATTTAGAAGAGATATTTATAGTAGAAGAATGTATAATAATTTATGACTTTTTAGCATATTTAAGGCATATTTTCGAGTTTTTAGAGCATATTTTACTCTCTTAGCGAAAACATCAAAATGTTTTCGCTTTTTTTCGTTTTTATACATTTTTAATTTTCTTTTCAAAACTTTATTTAAAAAAATAAAATTCTATTTTTTTATTTTTTTTTTAATTTTTTAGCCTATTTTAAAATTTTGAAAAAAAATTTCGTTATGTTATAGTTTTTTATTCAATAAAGCATTATATTTTAAATCGGACATAAAACCGATTACTTTTGATTTCATGAGACCAATCCATTTTTATAGTTTAAAAAACTAATTATTGGAATTTATGACAACACCGATTAAAATGTCAGTTTAAAAGCTATGAATACAATTGGAAGAAATGTGTCAAACTTTGTTGTTTGAAATATGTTTTTTGGGGACCAAATGGTTTCATGTTATTTATTGATTATCTGAACGTAAGATCGGAATTCTATTATACTAGTTCTTCAAACTATGAGATGAAACATTTGTAAAAAAAATGTTGTAGGATATAGAATATGACATTAAACATTTATTATTTCATTACAATTTCAGTCTTTTTGAGCTTTTCAATGTTAAAAAATAATAAAAAATTTTATTTTTGGAGCATATATTTTAAATTTTAAGAGCATATTTTAAGTTTTTTACGGCATATTTAAAGCGCTTAAAACACTTTTTTAGAGCATGTTTTCGGTTTCCCTGGTTATTACATATATTTAATCCTAGGGGGTGACTGACAAAACTTTTTTTGTACATAGAGACCGACCCACTCTAATATACATACTATTAACAGTGAATTCTTCAAATGTAAAAATTATTAAATGTTATATTATATGTTATTGAAATAAAAAATATATCAAAATTTTTTTATTAAAGATACATTTTCTGAATGAAAAAGCTACATCATCTGAGAAAATTTTAATTTTATTAGTATCTACTGGTATAAAACAATGGTATTTTTGAGTGCATGGGATAGTCCTTAATCCAAAAAACCGATGTTTTAGAAAATCTTCTTCTTTATAATCATCTTCAGTTTAGGTTTTTTTTGACACCAGTCAAGTAATGGTGTCGTTATTTGGTTTTCAAGCGGTCGTTGTGGGCTTGCTCTACTGGCCTCTCTTTTCACAGTGCCTCCAAATCCGTTACTACGACTTTTGCCAGGTGGTTGTAATAGCATAAATTTACGATTTTTTTATTTTTAAACTGAGCTTCACACCCATCAAAGAAATATGTTACCTTGTTAGGAACGGACCCAAATGCTTTTTATGAAAAAATACAAATGTTTTAAAGGAAAAAATGATATTTGCTGTTTTTGTTATAAATTATCGCTTCCAAATTATCTCTATCAACTGATATCCACTGCTTGAAAGCAATTTCATCTATGTCATTATCGCAAAATATCTCAAATAGTTTGTCTTTTAAGATTTGGGTTCCGGGGTATACTTTGCATTTAAAAATGTAGCAATTTGAGGTACTTGGAGAACATATCATTTGTTTTAAGCAATATTGGTTGTTGTTGGTTAACTTTTTTAAATAATTTGATGTACATGTGATAAACATATTATGGGTGCCACATGCGTTGGCCAGTACTATATTTTTATTAATTTTGCATCCATTTTCGAAAACTGAAATAAAATCCTTGACCCGGCATACAACGACTTACGTCATCACATTCGAAAAACGACTTACGTCATCACATTCGAAAAACTCTCTCATTAACAAGTACTCTGTAACAAGACTTACAATTTCTTTTGGCAATGATTTTCCTCAGGCTCAACAGTTTCATCTATGCTATATCATTATTTTTCATGATATAGCATAGAGCATAGTCGGGTATAGTCGACACTACAGCAGATAGAAGTCAAAAAGTGTACTTTTAAGACCTTGTTTTCAACACTTTATTTTAATCGGAACTTATAACATACATCTTCAGAAAAATCGGATAATAATGATTTACATTTATTTACTTGTGTTTTAGAGATATGTTCCAAAAAATCGACATAGTTTAGTTTAAAAGGAATATATACCTTGGGTATCGGAGATCCAAAGGTAAATTGTGATTCCCTTTTATGAAGAATAAAGAACAAGAATGTTAGAAGACAGAAAAGTAAGATAGAGATTAAATGTGAAAAAAGTAAGAATTTCCGCCATGTAGGATTACAGAAAGAAAGTGGAAATGGAAGGAAAATCACCACTTAGGTTGTTTATGACCGCCCGGAAATTTCATGAGGACAGCTCATAACTCTCTTTGAACAGGCTGGTGAATTTATCTACAACTCTTTCCATGCCAATATTTGTATCCATCTGCGAAACCCCTCACCCTGTTTAAAAATTTTAACCAGTCTGTTTTTCCCTAAAGGGTTCCTGCTTAGATCTACTTAGTGTATTTCTTCGGATTTAACGGTTAGAAAAACCTTAAACTATCGACTTATTCCATTTTTTACTTTTTCATTTTTTATTTGTAACAACACTTCGACTTTTTTGACAAAAAGTCAATTGTTTGATTATTTTAACAGCTTAATTTCATTTGGAATCGCTGTTGACAAAACACACAAAAAGACCGAGTGACGAACTTAAATTCAACAACTGTCGACGGACCACATTGTTTGACGTTTATAAGAAAATATCAAAGCAAAATGATGTCTTGTCAATAAAAACTACTATGAACTTCTGTCTAAAGAGGACCAAAATCCCCACGAACACTAACGGTGCTGGAAAAATTTTGAGGAATTGTGAAGATGAAATAAACCGAAGCGTAACCAAAATAAAATACAGCAAAATTCACGCAGATTATGTCTACCACACTTATCCCATCGGGTCCTGTATTAGAATAAGAAAATCGTTTTAAAGTTTTTGATGTTGAAAAAGTCACGAATAACCTTTTGTCGCAAATTTCAAAATTTCTTTCACAAATTAACATCAATAAATCAACAGTATCTAACATAAAAATTCCAGTCTCAGAAGCACCAAGTGCAAGAACATCAGCATAGTTAATTAAGTTCCTCAAACAATATAACAACAATAACTTACATTAATTTTAGAATTCAATTAAAAAAATCTATTTAAGACAAATCTTTCATAAATTTTTATAATTTTTGGGCTTTTCTCAAATCAACACCTATTTTAATGATTCGACTACTCCAATATAACATTCAAAGTCATACACGCACCAAAAATATTCTGTATCACGAATTTAGGTAAAATATGAAAAGAACCCAAATTTAATAATATATTTTGTGTGCAAAAAAATAAATAAATTTGTAATATTGTATAGACAGTCCTTAGGTTTGATATCACGCAATTTAAAACATGAACAATTTACATTTACTTAAATTAAATTAGCTTTTTTTTTTCAAAAAGTCCATAAACTTGCCTCACAAAAATATACGATTTTTTCTTGTATTTCATATTTGATCATATACGAAACACAAATTTTAGAATCGAATGGTTTTTATGCTTTAAGGCTTTACTATCAACCGAAATGATATATTTTTGGCCCATTTGGTCCACAATTTTGGGGATTTGTACTCTTTTTTATATAATATCATTAAAATGGCGATTTTTGGCAAAATTTTTAGTATTTTCTCTTTTGTATTTAAACGATCCAAGATATATTATTGATATCATTATTCTGTCGCTAATTCGATATACTGGAACTTAAGTGCATTTTCATAATGCAAGGGTCAAACATTTTCGGGGAAAGTTTTCTTGCATATATTCTTTTAGATATCAGCTTTTATATATTTTTAGTTTTCAATGTATTGTGGAAGTGTACAACTCCAAAACATGCCTCGAAGAAACACCATTAAATATGGTAGTATCATTATTTTAATATACCAATGACGTCCAGGCTGCATGCCACTATATCATTATGGTCTAACTGTTTAAATATAACTATGATCAAAATAAACCCAAAATTTTGGACTTACAGTGTTATTGTAATGGGCAACATAAGAAGAAAGAAGGTTACGAATAGAAAAACTGAAATCTACTGTATAGGATAACGTTTTGTAAAGGCATGTTTTGGAATTATATACTGATATAATGTATTGTAATTTTAAAATATATTAGTGATAATATTTACATGATCGTGTACTTGCCAACTTTGTCGGAAAATATCGACCATAGTGGTACGAAAAGTTACTTACATAAAATTCAATAAGAAACAGAAGAACGACATCAATAATACATCTTGGAACTTTTAAGTACAGATCCTTATAACAAAAATTACTATTTTTATATACCTCAAGGGGTGTATATTTCTGAAAAAAGGAAAAAAATGCAAAATCGCCATTTTAATGATATTACATGGAAAGATGGCACAAAAGCTCCAAAATTGTGGAACAAATGGGCCAAAAATATATAATTTCGGTTAATAGTAACCCCTTAACACAATTAAGCAAATACAGGAAAAATTCAAATACTTTTGCGAGGCAATTTTATGGACTTTTTTTAAAAAAAGTTAAATCAATTGAGGTAAATGTAATTTTTCCAAATTTTAAAGAGTGTGATATTATTAGGACTTAGGACTTTCTAGACAATATAACAAATTTAATTATTCGTTTCACACACAAAAATAATATTAAATTATGTGTCTTTTCAAAGTACAACCAAATTCGAATACTTATGTGAGACACTGTATATATTCCTGCTGAGCGAAATTTTTAACTTTACAGATTAAGTTTTGTAAACTACAATATTTTAATGAGGAAAAGAAACAATAGCAGCTTTGGTGGCGTATAAATTCTATTAAAAAAGTCATTTACCTTTAAATAAATACACTTTCAATCGTCCTTTGGAGTTGTCATCTTTTGGCCTCAGTGTACAGTTCCAACTAGAATTTTTACCACAGAATTGAAAAAGCTTCTTTAATTTTGTAAACGCTTGCAAATCCTCGATGTGTCAATACGTTTCGGGCAAACGGAATCCCAACTTAAACTTTCAGTTTTAGGAAAAGGCGAAAAACCAAGTTCCTGACAACTCTATATATAAACCTAAGTGTCCTGCAGTTTCATCATAACCCACCCTTCTCATTAGATGAACTCTTTTCCGTTTTACCTCTGCCGCTGGACCAAACGGTATCACTTATGAAATCATTCGAAAGTTTTCTTCCGAAACAAAATCATCTCTGCTTTAAGCCATAAATATCTTATGGCAAAACTGCATGGAGACTTATAAACATTGCTCCCATCCACAAAAGAACAAGTCCTTCTGAAGACAATAAATCCCATGCTGGAGGTAAGAATACCCGGTCACATCGATAATCGGTTCCTCCTACATCAAGATCATACGCATATTGCAAGCATCGCTCAGTATCAATGTGTGTAAATGATCAATATCACTCTATTGCATGTGCTAAAGATATCAACAAGAAGTTAACCCTGATCTCTCTAGACATGCAAAAAGGTTATGACAGTTTAAAACTGGACTATCTTCAGTCCTATTTTACTTTAATATACCCACTCACTGGATAATTTGGATCTTAAAATTTCTGAGACAACGTACTTTGGCTCTTGGTGATAGTAGGATTGACATTTTTAATCCTGTTTGAGCCCCGTCTTGTTCAACAACTACACAGCATACTTCCATAGGAAAATACTCAGATTTTTTAGTTCGCATATGACTTTGTCATCATGCCTGCGAAGTGTGATTATGATACAGCTGTGCGTTGCCTACTGGATAAGAATTTAATTTATTTCTTTAATATTGCTAAATCTCTCAATCTCGTCATAAATTTGGACAAAACTGCTGCTTTATAGATGACCAAAGGTGCCCGACGAGAAGTATCTGCTACAATAAAAAATATTCTAATAAAAAACGTCAAAAGTTTTAAGTTTCCGGGCAGAATTATCACAAATAGCTTATCCTTTAAAAACATTATGTCTCAGTAATAAAAGAATCTCTAGCCTCCAGCAATGCCATACAAATGGTAACCTCCTACAAAGGTGGCCTACTCCTGAACAATGTCTTAGAAAGTCCTTAGTTTTTTACCAAAAACGCCCCGAAATATAACAACAATATAATGACCTTACAGAACATTATGTTGCGCAAAAGTCTCGGCCTAAATCGATTAAAACCGACCCACATAGCCTACACTTTATCTATTACCCTTCCGCCGATTCAAAGAGCCTTCTAGCTGGCATCAAAGGAAATTCTAAAGCTGAAAACGTTAAACTTTAATTCATACCGTATTATAGCTGAAAATCCCAGCAAAAATCCAGTCTCGGTACCACTTTTCTACTTTTTAAAGATATTTTCGAAACAACTTACCCTTGACAATCAACTCAGAAACAGTCTGAGTTTCATTGACCTCCAAACTTTAGGCTACGCAATTTTTGCAAAAGACGTTTATGTAATTAACCACAGCACATGAGGTGTGCAATACTCCTGCAACAAAATTTTTTCTTCGAAATTTCCAACTAGGTCTCATCTCTGACCGGAGAGCTAACGCTATAAATAAGGTAATTGACATCATAATAGAGGATGGGTATTCCCATGTTGACATTTTCACAGACATTAATTCAAATCTTTCATCCTTCGAAATCAAAATGATTAACCGACTTCTAACTGGTCACACGTACAACAAACCATACCTCAAGATGATTGGATCTTCGCCAACTGATTTTTGTAATACATACAATAAACTTCGAGTATGATGACAACCACCCAATATTTGTGACAATATGACAATCTTCTTGATGTACTCAAATTGAAACAAATCTCTTCCTACAAACAACTCATCAGATTCTACAAACAACTTATCAGCGTGTGTAAAATTGATCTACAAAAACCACTCCTTCTAAAGTACTTTGCATTGTCTTCCGACACTCTTAACCGGCACAGAATTAACTATACAAAAAATTACCGTTTTTTCTTCACACTGATACAAGCACCGACACAAAGTCATTCAGTTATGTATAAAAGGGCAATCTACTGCTAGCATTTTACAACTGTGCGACACTTTTCATCGCAATACATCGTCAAATACTTTCTAAACCCAACTAATGCTCTCATAATCTTCAGTGTTTATCAACGTTTATTGTGATTTAAACAGCCCTGGTGTATAAAAATATGGCACATGCTTGGCCATTTAGGGCCTCTTGCAAAAACGATTATTAAATTTAACAATGGTTTACTACACACTTTTTCATATAAAAACAGGTTTTAACAACCATTGTTAACTTAATAATTGTTTTTGCTAGACGATATTTTGCTCTCCATACAAAGAGTAGTATCAAATCTCATTGTCGACAGCGGTTGCGGTTTCAATTGTAATCAATCTGTAAAGTTGATTTATAAACCCACTTCACTCTTGTCTGCGTAAACATGCTCAAATAGACCAAATAATGTAACGGAGAATAATTACCGAGTGCTTTTCAATTAGGCTTGGATTTATACGGAACAAGTTAAAACTAAGTTTTTATATCCTTCACCTTCTTGAAAAGGGTATATATTTCGTTTATAATTTCTATCAATTTTTAGAGGACCCCAGATATCGGCGAGATCCGAATCTTCAATAATTCTGTTAGACATTCTTTCGGGAAGATCGCTATTTAAAATCTGCAAAATCGGTTCATAAATAACGGAGATATTAGCAAAAATCCGTGACAACCTCTGAAAATTTCATAAAAAATTGAGTTTTTTTATTCATGCTCAACAAAAACAAAATACACAATCATACGGTAAATTTTGTTATTGTACTCTTGTTTATAAGAACAAGGCAGAGCGTGAGCAGCAAAGCGAAAGCAGCACTAGTGTGTTGTTATTGGCTAGAAACATGAAATTAAGTATACGGAGCCTAGCTCAATTTAGAAACCATAAAAGGGAACGTTTTGGTACTTTTTTTGTTTTTCTAATATTGAACCTAGAAATATGAAATTAAGTACGTAGAGTCTAAATTAGGTGGGAATTTCAAAAGGTACTTTTGGAATATTCTATAATATTGAACCTAGGGACATGAAATTTAGTACGTAGATTCGGAATTAGATCAGAACACATAAAAGGGAACTTTTTGTACTTTTTCGTTCTACAAAAGGTACTTTTTGAATTTTGTATAATATTAAACCTAAAAACATGGAAATTAGCATGTAGGGCATTGACTAGGTAAGAACCTACAAAAAGGTACTTTTTGGTACTTTTTCGTTCTACAAAAGTTACTTTTTGAATTTTCTATAATATTAAACCTAGAAACATGAAATTAAGTATGTAGAGCCCGGATTAAGTCAGAACACATAAAAGGGCACTTTTAAGTACATTTCCATTCTACAAAAGGTAATTTTTATTTCTATAATATTGAAACTAGAAACATGAAATTAATTATGTAGAGCCTGGACTAAGTGGGAACCCATAAAAGGGGACTTTTTGGTACCTTTCCGTTTTGCAATTGGTATTTTTTGATTTTTTGTAATAAAATTCGTACTGACTGTTTTTTAACACATCATGGTGAATGGTATATAAGATTCGGCATAGCCGAAACCTTACACACACTTGCAGATCAATGACGAATTTTAACCGACATCTAGATGTTCACAAGTTTTTATAAAAAAATTATATAAACAGTTTTGTAGCGCATCTTTATTTTCATCTTTATAAAATAAATATTATTTTAAACATTACGTTAAACCCAAAAAGTACAATAGTTAAGAAATAAAAAAAAATAAATAAATTTTTGAAACTCAACTCAAATTTGTAACGGAAATGTTTATTGAAATATTTGTAATTGTTCGTTCATACACAATTGTAAAATGTTTGGAAAAAAAATATAATGCGAGTACGTACATATGCATTTTTCAAAATAATTGTGAAAAAATGTTTTTTGTTTTATATTTTAATGGAATATTAAATTATAATTTATAATTTATCCTTTTGCAAACCACCACGGTCTTCCTGGCATAAGAGAATTAGTTTTTCAACGACTGTAAATGAACAGTGGTGGTCAAACTCTTTCACGTATACAGGACACCGGTGTCCCAAGATTTTTTTACATTTTTCTAGATATAGAGCGTAATTTTGAGTTCACAGCTACAATAAAAGGTTATTTCTAAAAAATAGTTTTTATAATTTGATGGCACTACATGCTACAAAGGATAAAATCCTGCAATATCCTTCGAAAACACTTTTTCCATTTTTCATCAAAAATGATCAATATAAAGTGTGTGAAAAAGTCATTTAAAAAAAGCCTAGCGGTTTGATTTTGTGCGTGAAAGGGTTAAGAGATCTATATTTTGAATTGTTTGCGCTCAAATGCTGTAAATGTTCTTTTATTTATACCAGTAAGTTTTTATTTATTAAAAATATTACAACTGTTTCTTATTTTGTAGTTACAACCAAAGCGTTTGAGGAGCTCCATACGCAAGAATTTAACAGAGCATTAAAGAAGAGGTGAGGTATTTGTATACGGTAATCAATAGCTGCTCATAGCTTCAACTTCAAACTTTCCCTTCAATGATGTTTTCCTTGCACAAACGTTTCAGAAAACGGATGTCGCGAAGTCAATATCACAAAGTTAAGATTTATTTGTTTTAATTAAGAACTAAGTAAAAAGTTTACATACTAAAAAAAATTATCCCCAATAAAATACATAAAACTGAATTCGCATTTCGTTTCTATTAAATATATATTTTTTGACAGATTTTCATTGAAATTCTACAAAATAATTTTTCCTATTGTAAAATAATAACAATTGAATGTTAAAAAATTTGTTGTTCAATATGACTGTACTGAGTGCTACATAATGTTAATGCTTAATTCACAGAAAAAAATACGAAAAATCAATTGTCATATTGATTATCAAATTCGACAATACAATAATTTTTTTAATTACAAAATGACCTACATACAGTGTCTCTCATAAGTATTCGAATTTAAGTATAATGTGAAAAGAAACCAAATTTAATAACATATTTTGTATGCAAAATTAATAAATTAATTTGTTAAATTCTCTAGACAGTCCTTAGCTTTGATATCACGCTTTTTAAAATTTACAAAATTCACATTTACTTAAATTAATTTAGCTTTATTTAAAAAAAGTCCATAAAATTACTTCACAAAAGTATTCGAATTTTTCCTGTATTTCATATTTGGCCATATTTTACGAAACACAAAAATTATAATCGAATGGTCTTTTTGCTTAAAATTGTTTTAAGGGGTTACTACCAACCGAAAGGATATATTTTTGGCCCATTTGGCCCACAATTTTGGGGCATTTGTACCATCTTTTTATATAATATCATTAAAATTACGATTTTTGACCATATTTGCCATTTTTTCTATTTTTTTAAGAGATAAAACTAAAATTTAATATTGGGATTTAATAGATTCCTTGAGGTATCTAAAAATAATAATTTTTGTTATAATGATCTGTTTTTAAATATTCCAAGATATATTTTTGGTATAGTTCTTCTGTTTCTAATTGAATTATCTGGATCTTAAGTCCCTTTTCGTACCACTAGGATCAATATTTTCCGACAAAGTTGGCTAGTATATATAATTATAGATATTAGCATTAATATATTTTAAATTTTCAAGACATCGAGCGGTGTACAACTCCAAAACATGCCTTAACAAAACGTCATCCTATACAGTAGATTTTAGTTTTTACTACTCATAACATTCACGATTATGTTGCCCTTTACAACAACACTGTATGTAAAAATTTTGGGCTTATTTTGATCATAGTAATAATATTTAAACAGATATGAATATTTTTGAGTTAGACCATAATGATATGGTGACATTCAGCCTAGAGGCCATTGGTTATAAAAAGAATGATTCCACTATATTGAATGGCGTTTCTTCGAGGCATTCTTCGGATTTATAAACTTCCACAATATATTGAAAACTGAAAATGTATAACAGCTGATATCTAAAACAATATATAGAAGCCAAGTTTCCCCGAAAATTTTTGACCCTAGTATTATAAAAATGGACTTAAGTTCCATTAAATTGAATTAGCGATAGAAGAATGATTCCAATAATATATCTTGGAACGTTTAAATACAGATTATTGTAATAAAAAAATATTATTTTTAGATGCCCCAAGGGGTATATTAAATCCCAATAACAAATATTAGTTTTATCTCTGAGAAAAAGGAGAAAAAAATACAAATATTGCCAAAAACCGCCATTTTAATGATATTACATAAAAATATGATACAAATACCCCAAAATTGTGGACCAAATGATCCAAAATTATATCGATTCGGTTGATAGTTACCCCTTAAAACAATTTTTAGCAAAAAAACCATTCGATTCTAAGTTTTGTGTTTCGTATAATATAGTCAAATATGAAATGCAGAAAAAATCGAATACTTTTGTGAGGTAATTTTATGGACTTCTTTTAAATAAAGCTAAATTAATTTAAGTAAATGTGAATTTTTAAAGCTTTAAAAGCGTAATATCAAAGCTAAGGACTGTCTAGTGAATTTAACAAATTTATTTATTAATTTTGCATACAAAATATGTTATTAAATTTGGTTTCTTTTCACATTAAACCTAAATTCGAATACTTATGAGAGAAACTGTAAGTGTATTTTTCGCATTTTGTGTACTATGCATTCTCCTATCCGCAAATGGCAATTCTGTAGAGTCCAACAGACTGGTCCAGCTCATCTAC
>NC_060950.1:45179195-45279195 GCF_022045245.1 Lucilia cuprina | reverse complement strand
CGTCTTGTCTATACCCGAGCAAAATTACGTACATCAATAACCAACATACTCAGGTATGTTATACAGTTTATATGGTTATTTCATATTTTTATACATTTTTAGTGTATAATTCATATAATTATTAAAACTAATTTAATAAAACGTCTGTAAAAAATTTAATAGTTTTTGATAATAACAATTAAATTTGAGCAATTTATTTTAATGTTTTTATATTGCTTTCATATTAACAAAAAAATATATATTTCATCAAAATCGGCCCATATTTGTTTATGTTATTGTTTGTGTTTGCAATGACAAAGTCAGTTGCAATAAATCTAAGATAAACTTATTTATAATTAGTTTTCCTTTTAAATTTCATTTTAATTATTTAATTAGTAATTTTTAATTAAAATTTTAATATTTTCGATGAAAGGTCAAAGACTTTAAAAAGTCTCTACGACCTGTCCCGACTGATTGTACTTCATTAGCCAGGTGTTGTCGATAAACATCGATAGCAAAGTCGATTAAAATACAAAGCCTATTTTCGTGAGGCAACTATCCAAAACTAGCGCGCCTATTTAGCGGGTGTCTTCCTTTACATTGTTTACACGCATTGAAGCCCGAAGTTGAAGACATTTGTTCATTTTTTATAACTATGAAGATTTGATATTCATTCTTCAATCGTCGACAGAAGGCTTTTACTTTCATATATCTATATATGAGACTGATTGGGGATTCGTAAATAGAAGGCTCCGGTGAAACTAGTATGGGTCTTAGGACAAGCCTCAATTCTTACTAGAATCATTGAAAGTTCCTAAAAGATATATCACGGAGTTAACATCATTAAGAAAATATAGTTTAAAACTTCGAACGCCCGCTTCCCATAAGCCTCCCGTATGAAGAGCGCCCGCTTGAATACATCGCCACGTTAATCCATTAATACCATAAGTGGAACGCATCCGAGCACGCTTTTCTGACAAATGTTCTAAACTCCCTTCCTAGTCCACGTGACGCTCCCACAAAGTTCGTTCTGTTGTCGGAGAACATAGAAGTGGGACAACCTCGTCTCGATATAAATCGATTAAAATCAGCCAAAAATTTATCATTTGATAAATCTGAAGTGACTTCTAAATGTATGGCAAAACAAACAAGAATACAATCGTAAGCCTTTAATAAAGCGACAAGAATATGGCAACAATATGGGATGCCGTTTGGTATAGACTAATGAAGGTGATTTTGTCAAACGACCATTATGTCTCATAACACCCTCCCCAGCAAAAACTTGGTAATGGCAAGTCATTACATAAGTACTTACATTGTAATGACTACAACATACCGTTTGAATTACTTAGAAGTTATCTAGTAATTACTTACTTTTATTCTGATGTATAAGTACTTACTTATACTGTATGTACCAAGATTTGTAATGAAAATGGTGCTAACAAAATTCGCTCAAAAGAATTGTAAAAACTCAGTATTATTTATGTAAATTAACATAAAAATTAATACTAATAAGTTAAGGATAGTTGTTTATTCGGTTACATGAGTAGTAGATTCAAATTGAAAATATAAAAGCAATACAATCCATAAATTTAAAAAAAAAAAACTCTAAATATTATTTCCTCATCCAGCTAAAAACTGTCATATGTCTTGTTATAAATATATTGACTTCATACTTGGCTATATATGAAAAATTTTACCACATCAATATATTTCATTCCATGCATATGGTCCATATGTAATCTGTTTTTGCTGGATTATAAAATAGTGTTATAAAAAGTCCTTTATTTAACTTGCTCGGCTATGCCATGTTTATATAAAAAATATAATTTTATAAACTAAAAATTTAAAAATTATTTTTAAAAAGTATCCTGAGAAAATTACGTGTTGTGACAAAAATTTTAATATTAAAATATTGAAAAAATTAAAAAATAAAATATAGTGTAATTAATAAAATAAAAGAAATATACCAAGTGAAGATTCGCGACAAACGACAATTTAAAAGAAATGTTAAAAAACAAAAAGAAGATATTTTAAAATTTTTAAATGCACCCCATATTATTACGCCCACGATGTTCAATGCAAATGTTTAAAACCCATATTGTAAAATATTTTTAGATGAAATGTAAAAGAACTCTTAACATTTAATTTAGTTTTTTGCTCTTTTATTAAGTTTTTTATGTTTTATGTTAATTGTTTTACATTTGTATATATGAATATAAATAAACCTTTTGATTCAAAATAAAATCCATTTTATTAGAACTACATATTTTGGAACTTACATTTCAATAGTGATTGGTGACATTTAAAGTAACTAGTTCATTTAGTTATTACTAACTATGACTTCTTTAATTCATTACGATGAAGAAATTATTATGTCCTTACATGTAATTAGTCATTTTGGTGACATCAAAGTAATACCTTATTTAAGTCACTACTTGTAAGCTTAAGTTGTAAGTACTTGCCTCCAATGACATCACCATGTTAAAATAATGAGTTAAAATGCCAATTTATAAGTAGTGAATAGTAATTATTTTAGCATTTTAACTCATTACTTGTTAATGAAAGTTTTTGCTGGGTCATTATCCAGAAATGGATTCAAAGTCAATAAAATTTTTTTCGAAGATAGAGGTATTTTATCCAAAAAACATTTGTATTCTTCAGCAAAATTTACTAGACTTAAAGGAATTTTGATATTTAAGAGCCGAGTGAGTATTTTAGACAAATCAATACATAGGCTTTACTGATTTTAGTCCATATCTAATAAAGCCATATTCCTTAAATTACATTTGTAATTCAGCTCTGGGTGAAGGAAGATCGTCGTGCGTCATTCCCATTACGGCAAAAAGGACGGCCTGATTACCCAGGCCGTCCTTTTTGCTCTGCCTTCGAGAGTTTTACGTTTCACTACCACATTGGTTTGGTGTGTAGCGTCGGATAACGGTACCGCGTTACTATTTTTCAAGTTCTACATATTAACCATATGCATTCGGATTTATAACCCAACTTTTACTTTTATACATGGTGGAGAACCATTAAAAGTTTATTGGATTTTGGTGGAGACCATAAAACTCATTAGCTAAGTCTGAGCCACCTCGGTCTACAAAGGTATAGGTCGTTTCGGTATTTCTTGGACAAGGCTTTTTGGATTGTTACCCTAGCATAATGCTTGCTTTATGCGGCGCCAAATAACATTTCGGTTGGAAATTTCTGGTATATGGGACATCTATCTTTCTTATACAAATTAAAGATTTCCGTCAGACTTCTTCCACCCTAAATTAGATTTAGAATATTCTATGATTAATAGCAGAAAATTAATGAAAAATTTTAACAGGAATTACAATGTTCTCTGAAATGATTTATAAACCAAAAACTTTACTTTGAAGAAGATTTGAAGAGCTTCAGAAATTCTCACTTTTAAATTTTACCTTACCAAAACCTAATGAAATATTATCTGTCAGTATCAATTACAGATGCCTACTAAATGCTAAGATAAGAAAAAAATTTAAGAATAATGTTAGTGGTTATTGTTAAATATGTAATTTACAATAAAAGTTTTAAGAATTCCACAAAAAGGTAACTTACATTATGTGTAATACAAAGTATTATTTAACAAGTAAAAAAGTATGGTCGGGCATGGCCGACCATATAATACCCTACACCATGAGTATGTTTTTAAAATTTATATATTTTATAAAGAAATTTTTATGTTGAATTTCACCAAAGTATTTGTGCGATTTATTGATAAAAAACAAAATTTTCTAAATGAGGCTTTATGTAGAATATAGGTCAAACATGGGCCGACCCTTATTAAATTTGGGAAAAGGGTATAATTTAAAATAACAGTTTGTTGAGTTTCAATGCGTTACAAATGGTTACAAGTCAATTTTAGACGTTTAAACCATTTTTTGGAGGGGGTTTGTATGGAGGCTAGGGTCAAATAAGGGCCGATCATTACAATTTCTAGAGAGATAATAGTATATTTGGCGTAATTATGGCATAAAAAGCCCAAATCGGGAGGTACGGTTGTATGGGGGCTAGGTGAAATAATGGACTGATTTCAACCATTTTCAATATTCTTCGTCCCTTATATTGAAAATTGCGGCCTGTACCTTGCGCTCAAGGTTTACATGGACAGCCAGCAAGTCGGACGGACGGAAATGTCTTAATCGACTCAAAAAATGATTCTGAATCAATCGGTGGGTATTGGACCAATATTTTTGTGTATTACAAACATCACAAACAACGTTCCCACTATAGTGGTGTAGGGTATAAAAATGTATTGTAATATGGAAATGAAAAATATTTTTTAGTTTGAAATTTTTAAAAATATTTTTTTATAAAATATAAAATTTATTTTTAGTTTTGTTTTGATTGTAATTAGTAATGTAATTCTCTTTTATTTTTCATCATAATTTCCTTCATAAACCATTTCAAATTGAAATTAAACCAAAAAACATTTGCGTAGAAAGTAGACGTAATAAAATATAGTTGTTATCACACCTTGATTCAATAAATCTATCCCAAATAGCCATCAACATTTAAGGGAGCTTAAAAAAACTTTTTTTGATAGAAGGATTGAATGTATTATCGCCTGATGTAATCCATCATACTAAGCTCAAGGTATGAGCCATTAAAGCATTTTGTTTATGTACTGATCAACATACTCTAAAACAGTTATTGCCAATCATTTTGAGAGAGTGAGAACTGCACTGAAAAAGAAGTTGTGTAAACTAAATTAAGGTGTAAGGGAGAATTTTTATAAATATTTATAGTCTTTTAAAATAATGTGTATATAGTGAAGTAAAAATTGTGAGTAAAAATCTAACAATTACATCTGTAACTAAAATAAAATATAAACTTTAATTAATAACAAAAATTGTTTTTAGAACCTTACTGTTTAGCTCCAACAAGTTTCCCAAGATTTTATATAAAAATAAAACATATGTGTTTTTCAAATTTATTAGAGATGAAGATCTCTTTTATTTAAACCAATAATTACCTCGTAGAAGTAGATGGTTTTGTAAATGTAATTGCACGTAGTGCTTGTGTCGTAGACAAATCAAAAGTGATTTATAATGTCAAACGAAACAAGCATAATTTTGGTGGCAAACAATATTTAAGCACCGTTAGCGGTTACTCGTTAGAATCTTCCAACAAAGTTGCAAAAAAAGGGAAGCTTTATAGAATTCTAACGTTGTTATAAATAGTATTTCAAAAAGGTAGTTAAATCAATTTTAAATTAAATATTGCCGGCCACCTTGCAATACCTTAGGAATTGCAAACGATTTTAAAACGATGAAGATTTTTAAGAAGTCTTTCGACTTTCCCCACAGAACCGAAGTCCCGCAGGTGGATTTTTAAGAAGTCTCTTGACTTTCCCCACAGAACCGAAGTCCTGCAGGTGGATTTTTGGAAAGTCTCTCGACTTTTCCAACATGAATAAGGTAGTAGGAACATAAATATATTTCTGTGAGCATTTTAAAGTGATAATAAATTAAAGGTTAAAAAGCGTTAGACCACGTAGAATACGTTAAATTGTCGATATATGTTTCAAAATCTCATGGATTAGCTGGACCTGTCAGTATCCAACCAAATATAGTTTTCTGTGCCAATAATGACCCTAATACGTTTTGTTGTATACCCGGTAAAATAATGCGCGGATATATTTCTGCTCCGATAAGAATATCTACAGGCCTACTGGTAAAAAGATTCGAATCAGCCAAACAAAGTTTTGGCAATAATTTTCCTATATCGACATTTACAGAAGTCGAAGGCAAATTTCCTGTTATTTCTGGTAAAACAAATGCGTTAGTTGATAGTTTTACTGAAGAATCTAAATCTGAACTAATTTCCAAAGGACAAAACTTTAAAACTCCAAAAACCATATTATTAACGCCAGAAACGTTAGAATTCGAAGAATAAGTTGGCAGTTTTAATCTTTTTCTTAAACGTTCAGAAATGAAAGCACATTCTGAATCCGAATCTATTAAAACACGGACCTGATACTTATGGCTGTTATGAATTATGTTTACCATTGCAGTCCCTAATAAAACGGACTGATTCTGTCTAGTATGAAATACTTGTGGATTAGAAGTAACATTATTGGACGTATGCGATTGTCGAGTGTGAGAGTTAGTGGGTCGTAGAACCTCACTGGAATTCTCTTCAGTAGAAACAGTAGGTCTTTCAACTATAGAATTATCTGTATGCTGCAGATGAAGCATAGAATGATGTCGATTATTGCAAATAAAACAGTTATTGTTGATTGTACAACTTCTTACTTTATGTGTCCTCGAAAGGCAATTAGTACAACAGTTATAATCATTCACAGTAGAAATTCTATCAGATACTGAAAGATTTTTAAATCGACGACAATTTCGCAAATAGTGTGACTGATTGGGGATAAGATACATGAAGGTTTAGTAATAGTAGAACTATTTGAATGCACTGAAGAGTCGACGTCAGTCGAGTTTGTTGTTGTTGTAACAGTTCGACTGTGTCCGATAGTTCTTTCCTGAAATTAGAATAAGAGATACTTAATTATTTGAGTTTGTGTCTGTAGGTGGAAGGGGGAGCTGGAGAAACTGCGCACCTCAGTCGGTCTTAACCATAGGTCTATGGGGCGCAAATTTGTAGACCTAGCAGGACAATTGAATAAATGCACCGTGTCATGAGGACTTTGATGGCATGCTGGGCAACGATTTAAAGTGCCTGGAACGATACGTTCACGGTAGCAGTTAAGGAAACTGCACCAACCGGCTCTTATTTGTGCCAAGATGGTTCTAGAGTGCCTGGGTAACTGTCTCTCACAATCCGATATCGCAGGGGGTCTTCATTTAGGACTCTGTTGCATCTATAGCCATTTATGGCCTCGGTGACCGCCATTTGATGCAACATTTCCCGGGCGCTTGCAATTGACAGTCTGTTGACGTCCGATGGTATGACGTCTTGGATGTCGCTGCGAAAGCGTCGGAAGTCCACCCGGATGTGCCTAGGAGGGGGATCCTCCATCAGAATCTGATGGTTGGGGTGACTAGGCAGATGGCATGCCAACAGAAACTGTCTAGTCAACAAAACATTATGTTGTCTGACTGACAGTAACCTGGTCTCCTCATGCAAATGATCCACATTCGTCATCTTGACACAACCGGTTGCGATTCGAAGTGCATTATTCTGAGCCGTTTGTAAACCTCGCCATTGGGTATCACTGAGGAAAGAGGTCCATACTGGGGCAGCATAATTGAGAAGAGAGCGACCTATAGCTTTATACGTCGCTACAATCGTCTCTTTATCCATGCCCCAAGAGGTGCCAGCTAAAGCTTTAAGGACCTTGTTTCTGTTTCGAACCTTTTGGTTGATGTAGTTTGCGTGCCCTGCGAAGTGAAGGAGGCTGTCAAAGACTACTCCTAATATTTTCGGGCTTTGAACCGTGGGGATAGTACGTCCTTCGACGGAGATGTTTAGCGCCGTCCTTACTTCTTTGGTCCAAGAGGATACCGAGGATTTAGAAGCAGATAATCTAAGTTTGCGTTGCTGAAAAAAGTCTGTAATGGTGGCCAAGTGTTGGGTGATTTTGGCGCTTATGTCGCCGATATTGACACCTGATGAAATGACGGTGCAATCATCTGCATACGACACCAACGAGACCTCAGTGGGGGGTTCAGGAAGCCCGGCAAGATAAATATTGAAGAGTAAAGGTGACAATACTCCTCCTTGAGGCACGCTCATTTTTATCTTGCGGTATTTTGAATTTTGACCTCTAAACTCAACAAAAGCATCTCTTCCACAGAGATAGTAAGCTATACAGCGTTTGACATCATTGGGGAGTGTTGAGTTAGTGATGTCATTTATCAGGATCGAGTGATCGACCGTATCAAAGGCCTTGGATAAATCCAGGGCGGCGACGATGGTACGCTGACACGGCCGTTGCTGATTGAGGCCATTGGCGATCTGTGAGGTTATCTGAGTTAGATCTGTTGTGGTGCTATGCGCTTCCCTGAATCCATGCTGGTGATTGGCGAGCGGCAAATGCTCTTTCAGGATTGGTAGTAGTAGTGATTCCAAAATCTTTGCTACAGGTGACAACAAGGAGATAGGGCGGTAGGATTCTCCTTGAGTAGCGGGCTTGTCTGGTTTTAGAATAGGGATTACCCGGGCGACCTTCCAGATATCAGGAATCACCAATTGGTGAAGAGATAGTTCCAGAAGGTGGGTTAGATATTCCAGACCTACTACACCGAGTTTTTTTAGCATTAACATAGAGATGCCATCCGGACCGAGAGCTTTAGATGGTTTTGATTTGGAGATTATGTTCTCGACTTCACGGGGGGTGAAGGAGTATGTCTAAGAGTCTCGGGTGAGATTCTTAGTTCTCCGAACTATAACTCTTTTGGCCCGGCTCTGCGTGGCGGGGTGTTCGATAAATAGCCTGCAAAGTTGTGTTGCGCATTTTTTGGCATCTGTATGCTGCAAATTGTTAAACGCAATAGCAGCGAGGTTTTGGTTCCTATTGTTGCCAGATAGACTTTTAATAGTAGACCATAGCGATTTAGAGTCAATTGAGCAATGGTTTAGATGGTCTAACCATTTGTTGCGGCGATGTTCGTCGACGATTGAGTCAATTTGTGCCGTCGACAGCTCAATATGCTCGTCGGCTGGATTGCATGCACGAAGGTGATCGCGTTGTTCTGCCAAACGTGCTGCCTGAGATGGAAAGTTTGGTCTACTATTCGGAATTCTTCCTGCGGGGATAAAGCGCCTTGCCGCCTGAAGGACAGTTTTCCTAAATATTGCTTCACCCCTTCTGACACATGTTCGTAAAGACGTGCCAGTCGGCTTTGTTGTAGTTTACGAACGTGCGTCGCTAGGCTTCTCTACCGTGATCAGGATTGGTATATGATCGGAGTTTAGAGCTGTTTGGGCTTGCCAGGTGGTCTGGGCAAGAAGCGACATACAGACTATAGAAATGTCTGGGGAGCTTGAACAGCGGGGAGTTATTCTCGTAGAGAAGTCTACATTTATTGCAGCGAAGTCCGATTCGTCTATCTGGTCAGAAATATAATTACCGCGTGGATCGTTTGGTAGCTGTACCAACTCTCGTGATGAGCATTAAAATCGCCAAGTATTATTCTGTTATCTCCTTGCAGAAGATGGAAAATGCTGGGATGATAATTTGGCCCAATGCTGTTACCGGGCGGTATATATACATTGATGATTTCTAACTCAATATCTGCAGTATTTATTGAGATGCTCTTTGTTTCCAGGAAGGGGTCAGGAGAGGGGGGTACGGGTGGTGATGTCAACGTATAGTTGATGTTTCGCTTTATGATGAAAGCTAGACCACCGCCATGATCACGTTCTCTGTATCTCCTTGTGATGTTGTAGTCACTGGAAGCTGAGAGTCTACAATCCCTGGTTAGCTTCGTTTCTTGAATGGCGGCAATGAAGATGTTATTCATATGCATGAAGTTGTTGATTTCCACGACCTTATTCCTAAGACCATTACAGTTTAACTGCATGATCTTAAAAGATTGTTGGGAATCCCCGAATTGCATCTGCCGCCTGGGGGTGCCGATGTTGTGGTATATTTAATATACTAGGCATTTTTGATGGTGTTATTGCCGGGGGTTGTTGTAGTTGGGGAAGATTCAGGTGAGTGTGCACAGTCCTGCGCGGGGTGTTTTGCACAGGTGTGACTGGGGTGGCAACTGTCGCCGGGGGATTATTTACGCAATAGGGAGCTAAAAAGCCATGACTCCAGTCTTTGTGCGATCGTAAACCTTAGCATCTTCTCATATGGCACCAGTCTTTAAAGCCATTGCACTGAACTGATGTTATGTTCCTACCAATTACATCCTGACAGACAGAACATCTCCAACGTAATTGTTGTGATCTGGTGTGTCCGGGGGTTGTAGGGGGATTAGTGCGGGGGTTTTGGGGCTGTGAACTACAACATGTTCCAATGAAGCTAGTCCTGAGCACCTTTTCAGGTGACACCAGTTATTACAAACGGTGCATTGGACTGAGGTGGTGTTACGCTTTATGCGTTCACGACATATTGAACAAAACCAGATATCAGGACCTGGATTTTGTTCAACGCCGGCTATAATTAAGACGAGTTTGAGCAAAATTGCCGACATGTTTTGCTCACCTGGGGAAAAAACTTTCGGTTGATACAGCTGTCGCTGGGTTAACAAACTTTGGCCGAGTATGACTCGGGTCGTTCCGGAGCGAAGATCCATTTGTCGTGGGAACGTCGAGTTTGTACCTTTAAGATCTTGAAGACATTGCAATGTCTGAATTCTTTCTGTCAGAAAGTTATCGAAATCTTTCCATGTAGACAAAACAGTTTTGTTTTTAACACCCTGTTCCCACAAAATAACTGTAGAAATAGGCAGTCGTTGAATACACATAAAAATTATAATTGGATCCCAATTATCCGTAGGCACTTTATAAATAGAAAGAGCCGAAAGGCAACTATTAATTCCGCGTTGTAGTGTTTTGAGTGCTGCTATCGATTCCTTGGCAAGGAAAGAAAGGCCAAAAATAAGTTTTAGTTGGTTATGTACCAACATTCGAGGATTCTCATATGCTTCCTTTAAATCGTGCCAGTCTACTTCAAAACAAGTTGATATTTAGAAACGATTTCTTTTGCTTCACTCTCGGTTTTTTTATTAAATGGCAAAGCCGTTCTATATTGCTAAGCCGCGAGTTATTAATAAAAATTGCGGTAAATAAATCCCTAAAAGCGGGCCAAGAAACATAATCACTCTGAATGAATCAATATCACAAGGAGGTAGTGCTAGATTATGATCTGTATTACCGGAGTTCGAATATACCGTTGGAGATTCATTGCTTTTCAAAGCAGATTTGAATTCATCTATTTTTTCATGGATAGATCCTCCGCATTGGATATACGCTGTGTAGGTAGCTTTATAATTAGCCGCTGCCACATCAAATTCTTCGGACTCTAAAGAGTTAAGACATTCATTATACGTCGTCTTAACTTTGCCCCAAAGTGTTTTTAACTCTTGACTCTGAATCTCCAAAGTATAAACCGTATGAATTTCTGTCTGTAGGATCAAAAATAAATTAAAAAATTTTAAATATAAATTAGAGTTCGAATTAGTGAGATGTATCCACAAATTAAAAAAAAAAATAAAACAAAAATTCACAAAAGAAATGTGTGTGTGTATGTTCGCGAAACAAAACATACGAATTTTATCACTTGCTCACAATTGAAATATATTTACATACCTTATTTCGTAGAAATAAATAAATGATAAAGATATCTCCGGTGGACTGTAATATAGGAATAGAGTTGAAGGTGCCAAAGAAGATCCGGTACTGGTATAAAGATCCAAAAAATCCGATAAATGATCTAAGACCTCGTAGAAGTAGATGGTTTTGTAATTGCACGTAGTGCTTGTGTCGTAGACAAATCAAAAGTGATTTATAATGTACCTTTTGAAGTAATTAAAAACTTCAGTGTCATAACAATTGATATATAAAGACAGGTTGTAATGATTACAATTTTCATTACTAATTACAATATTGCAAATTGCAAATATTATCAAATATAATTGAGCAATAACAAATAACTATGAGATGATACATTTCATATGCCATTTTAAAACGTATTCCTTACCTTCCTTAAATGTTATGAAATACAAAAGACATTGTGACTTTTTAATTGCCATCTTTAATTTTTTTTGCGCTTTTAACAAAACCATTGTGCATCAAAATTAATGCACTTTTTAACACTTAGTAAACAGGGTTGCCAATCCATAATAAATAAATTAACATTTCTATTATTTATTTTAAATGAAAAAAAGTAATATATTTCTTTTCTTATTATTTTATAGCTGAGCCATTGCCACTAATGGATTTATGTAGGCGAACAATACGACAGGAACTTGGCCGTGCAAACTTAGAAGATCGGGTTCAACAACTACATCTTCCGCATTCAATGAAAACGTATTTATTGTATAAAAATCGTAGATAATATTTTTATTATAAGCTATTGATAATTAAATATAACTGTAAGAATTTTATGTTAGTAGCAGTTTTTGATTATATCGCAATAAGTTTATAAATACTCCGTTTAGAATTTTTTTGGTGTAATATAGTTATAAGTTTATATGGGCTTAGTTTTGTAAATTGACAACATTGTATACATAAGTATATCGTTCAAGATAATAATGATATTACAATAATCTCAATATTTAAGATATAATAAAATTAAATAAAAAGAGTAAAACTTGGCGAATTCAATTAATTGAAAATTTATTAGTTAGTAATTGTCATTGTTGAGTCATAAATTTTTCATAATTTTCTTATCTGACCAAAAATACGTTTGTTACATTATTTTAACAAATTAAATTTATATTTTCAATTAATTTTGTGATTTTATTTTTTGTTTGTCTCCAACCAATGAAAACAAATAGCTGATACACATTGTGTAATTCGCAGCTTAAATTTTGTATGGTCAATCATGTCATTCAGTATGTAATTTGAGGTTGAATGAGAGCTTAAATTGCGAGTAATTGCATCATGTGAACGAGGTATTATAATTTCATGTAGGAATACCTCTCAATCAAAGCGTATTAATGTAATAAACACAAGAAAAATATTTTTTAATGGGTTTCAGTTCTCTATCAGCGATTGAAAATCCTGATCTCAGTATAATTTATATAAAAAGAAAATATCTTAGATTATATTAAAATGGGTCTCAAAAATTTCTTAGTTTTGAGCTAATTAAGGGAAAAATAATTTAAAAATTTTTGTAGAGTATTTTTGGTTTACAAAGAAATTTTTAGTTGGTTGAGGAGTCATATTATTTTCGCTTTTTATTGAAATTGTCATAAAATAAGAAATGTTATACAAAAAGCGTTAAGGAAATAGTTTGGCGTTTGGTGTTTTTTATAAAAATTAAAAAAAAACAAAGATTTGTTTCGTTCAATCAGAGTTCATCGTGTGTTCATTAAAACCACATGTTCACACTTACTTCGGACCGTACTTGCTTAATTTCATGTTTCTAAATTTAATATTGTAGAAAATGCAAAAAATCCACTATAGGTTATCACTTAAATTAAACGGTAAATTTCACGTTTCTAGGTTCAATATTCTAGAAAATTCAAAAATACCTTTTAAGTAATGAAATGTATTGATCGCTTAAATGTAAATAGAAAAACAAGTAAGAAGTTATAGTCGGGCGAGGCCGACCATATAATACCCTACACCTGTATACGAATAAAATGTGATTTAGTTTTCATAATAAAGCATTTAAGTTGAATTATACCTTGCCTCAGATATACTAAAGACATACGAGTAAAGAGATATGAGTATATTAAACATAATTTTGAACTTAAAAGCCCTATTCAGTTCTATGGGGCCTAGGTGAAATAATGGACCGATGTTAATTATTTTCAATAGGCTTCGTCTATAGTATAATAGAAGATCACGTGCCAAATTTCATTGAATTATCTCCAAAATTGCACAATTGAAGATCATGTACCAAATTTCATTCAATTATCTACAAAATTACGGCCTGTAGTTTGATTACAAGGTTTACATGGACGGACAGATGAACGGACATAGCTAAATCGACTCAGAAAATGATTCTGAGGCGATTGGTATACTTTAAGGTGGGTATAGGACCAATATTATTGTGCGTTACAAACATCAGCACAAACCCAGGGTATATTGGTATACTAAAGTGGTGTAGGGTATAATAAGTCAATGTAAATTGTATAAAAATATATAGTTCCTGAAACTTCACGAAGATGGCGAATGAATTACAAAGTTTTTATATAACACATTCTTAATAAGACGTTATAAGACTTATTAGTTCAATTTATTGTTTACACTTTTTTGATAACGTATGCCATTACTATTTTTTGCTACGATAGAATCTTATTAAGCTAAACTTTATTTGCTACATTGTAGGAAGATTCTAACGATTTATATATGTTATGAGATATACTCTGCAATTTATCCAGCATAGATAAAGCTGTCTATTGGTAGCATTAATAAAGAGTCGTTCAACTGGGTATTCTGTCCATTCTTGAATATTTCTTATACCCCATTTACACATACACGAAATCTAGTAGATTTAATTTAAAATCTTTTTGCAGATCTATACTCAGAAATCATAGCAAATAACAAAAGTAGTAGTGGTTATAGTAAACCATTTAAGTAAAAATCATTTTATAACTATTATTATTAGTGATTTATTTAAAAAGCCAAGTTATTTTCAGTCTTTGTTTACAAGTGCAAAATCAATATACTACCTATCCTTTTTGACGGTGAGTATAAAAATAATGTTTAAGAAAGTAATAAAAACGCCAGTGCGTTAACAATATTAATAAAGTGAAAAGTTACTCATTTTTAGAAATTTTAGTATTTTTAATAAAATATCGATATTGGTATTTTAGCGCTATCGGTATTTTGACTTATTTCGGTATTGGTATTTTAGCGTTATCGGTATTTCAACTTATTTCGGTATTGATATTTGAGAGTTATATGTATTTTGGCTTATTTCGGTATTGGTATTTTAGAAGACCCCATATATCTGCGATATTAGAATTTTCAATAATCGAAAATACGATCGAATAGAAGGCTATCGATCGTATTTCCGCCCAATCGGCCCATAAATAGCGAAGATATGAGTAAAAATTCGAGACCACCTCTGAACATTTGATAAAAAATTTAAATTATTCGTGCATGCTTATACAAAACAATAAACAAACAAAACACAGTATCAAACGGAATTTTTTTGTTATTGTAATTTCTTGTTTATAAACACAAAGCAAATAATGAACTTAGCGTTACGTTACGTTGTTATTGGCTAGACACATGAAATTAAGTATGTAAAGCCCGGATTAGGCGAGAACACACACATAAAAGGGGAATTTTTGGTACTTTTTCGTTATACAAAGTTACTTTTTGAATTCCCACTCGTGCGAAGTACACGAGTGGGAATGGGTAAGTAATGGTTAGGAAAGTAGACTAATAGAATTAAAGTGGAATGATATTTTATGTGTATTACAAGTTTGGATACACTATAAGGCAAATTTAAAAAGAAAACTTGCTAACAACAGGAGCAATTTACTGGCAACTGGTGGTACCCTCGCAAGAAGTGTCGTTGAATCCACTGGAGGTAAGTGTATCAAACTTAATATAAATAAGGGAGCAAGTTGCACCTTCAGGACAATCATCCGGTGTTGAAAATGTACAAGCGGAAATATACATTGCGGCTTTAGTTTCTCTGCGTCACGAAGAACAAGAAATCGCCGCAAATGCAAAAATGTGAACTCTGAGCGTCTAAAGCTCTTAAAATTGCAGGCGCAGACCCAAAAGGAATTAGAAAAATTGAACGATTAGAGAAAACTATATATAAAAATTATGAAATAAATAAAAAATTACTGGAAGTAAAAAACAAAAATTAGAAATATATAAAATACAAGCAAAGGAAGCCCATGAACTGCATTCATTAAAGGTTGAAGTGCAAAAGTTAAAAATAGCTAAGATGAGACCCCTTCGATAGATATAAATGTTCCGTAAATGGTTAAATGTTTCTTTGCTAAATATCTAGGGTATTCAATTATTCGGATTTTTGTCTTATTCGGTTTATTCGACAAATAATTATTTGAGGTTTTACGTTAGCCGGTTAATAATCGGATAATTAAAAATTATTCGGTTATTCGAATAAAAGGAAACTAGATGTTATTATTGCTTTTAACAATAATTTTCTTCATATACACCCTGTAACAATTTTGAAAAAAGCATTCACACATGAAAAAGTTGATAAGCATGTGAAAATAAATTCCTCTTATAGAATTGCGTACTCCGATTTTTATGTCCTTATAAAAGGATTTCAAAGTTTAAAGGACTACAAACGAATATTTAAAACATTTATATATATTTTATAATGCCAATGTTGTACATTCTATCTATGTATATTATTTACCTGTCTCACTTAGAGAAAAAACAAAAAAATTAAATATAAAAAGGTTTCATTTACGACTCAAAAACTTTTAACTACTTTTTTGTGACATATTTTCTTTAAGATTTCCAATTCTTTCTTGATGAAATAAATTATATTATTTCGAAGCAGAGGAACTTAGCTTCATTTGAAATTAATATTAATACCAACTTTTTAATATAAATTTGGAATTCCATTTTTTGAAATTGGATGTCTTTTAAAGTTTAAAGTCCTTTTACAGGAGCATAAGAGCTGATTATGAAAAACTGAGTTCACAGAGCTAATACTAATGGTCCACAGTTTCCTGTACGTATAGATTTTTTCATGTTTAGTTTTTTATAAAATACTAGAAATTATTCCTGTTAATGTGAAATGCTTTTCTATATAAAGACATTACTGTTTTTAAGATTTTCAACGAGTTCTAGAATTCATACGTTTCATTGAACACTAGTTCAACTATAACTGTTGCTGGAAACTTATTAGAAATACTTAAGAATACAACAATGTTCTCAAAAAAATTGGTTGTAAAAATAAAAGCGATATAATTATTTCCATGATTTCTTTTCAAAAATCATCAAATATATTTTCTTTATTATAGAAAATTGATTAAGAAATTAAGAAAAGAAGAAAATTTATTATAAAAATATTAAATTTGTAGAAAATACATAGTAATTTTACTGCTAAATAGTGAGTTTTTCTTAATCGGTTAATTGATAGAAATTATTCGGATTATTCGTTATTTGAAATTTGACTATTTTCATTTATTCGAACGATTAATCGTCAAAAATTAATCGATTAACCGAACGACAATTAATCGTTTGAATACTCTATTAAATGTCCTTTAGATAATTATTTTAGAATTTAGTTTTTAGAACACATGATGTAATATTTTTTGTTGTATTCTGTTATTATTAAGTTACTTTTTATATCCCATGAAGTGATATTTTTATTATTTTAAATTTGACAAGTATGAATGTATAGTCGGGCGTAGCCGATCATATGATACCCTACACCAGTCAGTATGTATGTTAAAAATGGGGATTATTTAAAAATAAATAAAACAATAAATAAATTAACCTACCCTATATAGATATAGCCGAGTATTCTCAAGCTTCTGGAGAATTATCCTAGCTGCTTGGCTTTCTATTTCAGTGGCACAAATCTGTTTGAATAAAATATTCATTTTCTTCAAAACTATTTGTTTTTGTTTTAGATTTTTTTTATACTCACTGGTTTTTCTTTTATTCTATAACTTAATAATGAAAGATTAACTGTCTTTAATATTGGCACCATATAAATATGTAATTTGAATTTTCACACAAACATACAATTTAAAGTTTGTCTTATTATTTTTTTAATGAACTAATGTTACCTCGGTAGCAAGTATTTGTTAACTGTCCGTTTATTTAGACTTATGATTTTCGTAATCTTGATTTTTCCTTAAAAAGTTCACACAAGAAAAGTAACTGAATTTTTGTAAAAACAAATACTATTAAGAAAAAAAAATAACGTATTTTCTACAAAAAAATATAATGTACATCAAGAGAGTACTTTCTGTTGTAGCCTTGAAAAGTTGCCTTTTTTTCTTAAGAGAATATAATGTTCAATATAATTTTTTTAATTTTCTCTTCATTCTCTTAATTTCGACATGGTAACTCTAATTGCGTAGTGATTTAATTAATCTTAAATCACCCTCTTAGGTTTACATTCCACATTTTGACGTTTATGCCTGATAAACAAAACCATGCACATTTAGATATCGAAAGACAAATTCATAATTCTGGCAAAAAAAAAAAAACAATGAACAACAAATCACAGACCATAAGAATTAAAACAATTACATACAATTAACAAGAAAAACTTAACAAACATAAGTAAAACAGAAACAAATAAAACAAACTGGAAACAAAAAAATCTATGCAAGCAAAACAAAGCAAGGAACAACAAAAACGAAGGTGCAAGACGAGCCACTAATGTTTGGAACATCCAGGAAGAACATGCCAACTCCCCGCACTAGTTAACCGGGCAATCAACATACAAAGCATTAGTTAAGTAACCTCACCCCCTTTTCCTAGCGTTGCTCTTCTGTCCGATATGTATAGTTCACGGAAATATTAATTAGTTTATATCATATTTTATTGTAAACATTGTACGACAGGACATAGGTGTATAAATTTCAGAATAAATTTCACATTGAAGACAGTACACAAATCTTATACTAATATTGCACATATAATAGAAGATCTGTAACGTATCCTCACTATTGCATCTATCCCTAATTTATTTTCATAAAATTCGTAGAACATATCATGGACAACTTTGTGTAAATTCAGACAAACAGTTAACACATATAAGACTACAAGATACATAAACTTAACTTATTATTGCACATTATATTTGTCAAACATAAGTCAAATCTATTAAACTTATCTCTCATATCGTACTGCTTTCCTTTACTACACTGTACAACACTTTATATAGGTGTAATTTTGAAATATAATTAAACACTTTTATTTATTTATTTATTTATTTATTTCGCCAATGAAATTACAATTTCTTACTGGCTAATTACAATTGATTTAAAACATTAAATAAGATAAAGCATAATAATACTAATAATAAAACTAAAATAATAATGTTACTTTAGTAGGGAGGATATTGATTTAAAAAGTTTAGGATGCTTGTTTTGATGACTTTTGGATCGGTTGAAAAGTCGATATGATTGTATAATTTGTTGACTTGAGCACACATTCTACGCATCGGATCAAAGTTGGCGTAATTTGAACGGAAGTATTGTAGCTTAAGTGGAATATAATTTCTTGTTGGACGAATTGGGACTATTAACTCGATTTTACGTAGTAAGATCTCAGAGTCAATTACTCCATTCATTAGATTACTTATGACTGATATGTTCATACATATTCTCCTACTTTGTAGAGAGGGAAGTTTAATGAGAGCTAAACGGCTTTCATATGATGGAAGATTAATGTTAGGATTCCAAGGAAGTTTTCGAAGACAAAATAAAAGAAATTGCTTTTGTACGGATTCAATTTTCTTAATATGGATTTCATATTGAGGATCCCATACAACTGAAGCATATTCTAAAATAGGTCTTACAAGCGACGTGAATAATTGTTTTGTGACGTAAGGATCATCGAATTCTTTTCCCCAGCGTTTGATAAAACCTAATACACCTTTTGCTTTATTAACAGTTTGGGAAATGTGGGAATTGAAACACATTTTGTTATCAAGTAGAACGCCAAGATCAAGGAACACATCAACTTTATCTAGTTGATAGTTATTTATCGAGTAGCTACAGACTACTGGACTTCGTCTGAAGAATGTCATTTGCTTACATTTTTTCAAATTCAAATCCATTAAATTCGCATTACACCATTGGCTAAAATTGTTTAGATCTGCTTGGAGTAAGGAACATTGGTTGGAATGGTTCAAATTAAGGAAAAGTTTGACGTCATCGGCATACATTAATATATTGGAATTCGTGATGCAAGATGGTAAATCATTTATGAATATTAGAAATAATACTGGACCCAAATGACTACCTTGAGGGACCCCGGATATAACTGGGATGGTTTTCGATGTACATCCTCTAAACGATACACATTGATATCTGTTTTTAAGATATGAGGAAATCCAATTGAGGAATATAGGTGTAAGTCCAAGTTTGTCTAATTTGTAAAGCAATAGGTTATGATTCACCTTATCAAATGCTTTACTGAAATCCGTGTAGATAGTATCAGTTTGATAGCCGGCATAAAAGATTTGATCACGGAAGTTGTAAATTCTAATAAATTAGTGGTGGCTGAACGTCCTTTTTTAAATCCATGCTGGAATGGTGACAGAAATGTTGAAACTTGGTGTGACAGTGTTTCTGTGACTATCTGCTCAAAAAGTTTTGGAATAACACTTAATTTGGCAATACCTCTATAATTGGAAATGTTGGATCTGTTTCCGGATTTGAACAAAGGAATAATATATGATTTTTTCCAGAAATCAGGAAAATAACCGTTGGAAAGTGATGCATTAAAAAGGTATGTTAAGGGTGAAATAAGAGGATATATACAGTTCAGTAGAACACACTTGGTATACCGTCAGGACCATATTTATCGGAAAATTTTAATTTTCGTATAGCCAAGAGTACAGTGGATGTGTGTATTGTTGGACAGTGGATTGGAGTTGCCTCTAAGATTGAATATGGATAATTTGATAATATATTTAGTGACTTCTTTGAATAAGAAGAGGAAAAGAAATCAGCAAACATGTCGCAAATCTCCGAATCAATTGAAGATTCTGAATCTCCGGATTTCATCATGGAAGGATATCCAGATATCCGACGTTTCGAATTAACGAATTGATAAAAAGATTTCGGATTGTTTTTGAAATTTGTCTTTACTTTAAAAATATAATTATTGTAACACTGGATATTTGCCAAGTTGAAAGTTGATCTGGATATTGAGTATTTCGCGTAATCAGTAGATAGGCCGGATTTCTTGTATTTTTTATAGTATTTATTTTTTAAGTTTTTCAGTGTAGTGAGCTGCTTTGTATTCCATGGTGGGCCATTTGGAATTATTAGTTTTCTCATCGGAATAGATAATTTAAACATTTAAATAGGACGTCGTAAAAGTTATTTAGAATTAGATCGATGTTATATGGACTTAAGTTTTTGTGAGAATCATAATCGAACCAATTCTCTGATGAGAGTAGGCGATTTAACTTGGAAAAATCAGCTTTCCTAAAGTCAAAGACTTTTTCTTCTTTCGGAACTAGTTTTGCCGTTATTTGCATATTAATATTTGAACTAATTTCAAGTGTAGGGTGATAAACATCTTCTGGAGTCGAAAGTGGATCTATGCGTTGTATTTTATTTTAAATTCATCTGGGCGATCAACAAATACTAAATCCAGTGTTTTACCATATAAATTTGGTATGCTATTTATTTGAAAAAGCGCCAATTCTGCAATGGAATCAATAAAGTCTAAACTTGATTCCGAGTTTATTGATGGACTTAAAAAACTTGAATCCGGAGTTTTAGACCATATTATGTTAGGAATATTAAAGTCTCCTAAGACAATAATTAAGTCATCGGGTTTGGATAAATTTACTACGAGCTTTATCGCTGTAGAGTGTCGTTCATATATTTGGATACTTGATGCAGGAGGAATGTATGAGCATGTAATAAAGATAGTCTTTAATTTAGTTTTAACACACGTTGCAATGAATTCGATATCATGGACTTCATTAAGGATTATTTCTTCGGAAGGAAAAAGAGTTGAAACTGCAATCAAAACTCCGCCACCTTCCTTTCCTACTCTATCACGTCTATAAATTTGGAATTTACTGCACATTATTTCGGAGTTGTGGATTTTCCTCTCAGGTTTGTCTCGGAGCCATGTTTCTGTAAGGACTATGATGTTTTGCTCAATGTCAAAGCTTTGTAGGAAAAAGGACTTCAATTTTGAATTCAAGCCACGAACATTCTGATAAGCGATTGCAACTAATGGAAAATCAGATTTATTCAGTTTTTTGGAGCATAGTCAGCAGCCTTAGGAAGGGTAACGTTATTATCTTCCCGATAAATAAATTGCCGAACTATTGTGTTTTTTGGCCAAAAATTTGGGTGTACCAATTGGTCAAAAATAGTCTCTGGCACAATAATTTTGAATGATGCTCTATTACGGGCATTAATCTTATAGATTTGAATATCATTATATAGCTCCAATCCGAGATTGTTTCTAATGTAGAAGTCAATATCATTAGCGGTTGTATCTAGCGCAAATCGGGTAGCAAATATAGTTTTCTTAGGAGGAATAGTTTTTAGAGGCTTGGGCGTAGCAACGGTGTCAAACGTATTTAATGATTGGTTGTTAACACTTGTACTTATTGCAACATTTGAGGAGTTGGGCGGTAAAGGGGTTTGTACCGGAAGATAATTATTGGATATTTGTTCGTTAGGATGAAGTGCATTCAATGATAAGCTTTGTGAGGGAAATACTAAAGGATTCGAAAAGAGGGGGGAGCCGTATTTACGGTCTGATCAGAAACAACGTTCGCGTAAGTTGGGATATTCGAAGATGAAAATGCAGTAACGTTAAATGGATTTGGAGTTAGACCTAAATTAGTTTGTTTTTCATTCATTTGTTGGGTAACGGCAAACTGATTAGTAGGATTAGGATTTATGGGTTGAGTAACGGCAAACTGGTTAGGAGCTGCAACATTTGAATCTTTAGGAGATGTTGATGATGCCTTAGTAGTTCGTTTGCGTTTTGGTTTCGGAGAGACAGCGAAATTGTCTAAATTTGTGAATTTGGAAAATAGTTCACCATATTTAGACAATTTTCCTTGTAAAGTTGAAAAATCTTTCTTAATTTCATCAAATTCTGTTTTGTAACTTTTGAAAAATTTATAAAATTCAATACCAATTATTCTACAGTTTGGACAAGTCCATTGAATATTCTTGGTTTTATCGGATAGTGCATCTGCATCACGAGCTTTAAGTCCACTACATTTTAAATGGTAGTTTCCCAAGCACAGCCAACAGAACACCATACGTTCATCACCAGAAATATTACAGTTTCTACTTATACAGTCCATATCAGATATTATTCGATTGGCAATAGACCACTTAGACCAACAAAACACATCTTAACTTATTTTTCTATGTATGTACTCTTATAATTATTCTATTTCGTACTGTACTCTTATGTACTCTTATAATTATTCTATTTTTTATCCTAATTATAACTACATATTCAAAATCAAACCATATTGCACTGTTATCATTTTCTATTGTTTTATATCCTTTGCATGATAAATTCCAATAGGAGTTCCTGACAGACTTTCCAACTCGTACATATTGTTTCCAATAACACTACGAATTCTACATTTCACGAACTTCCTGCAGAATTTCGCATTTATTTTTTTTTTGAAGTCACTCAAGACAAAGTTTCTTTTATAAACTTCCTGGCCTGGCACAAATCGTACTACACGAGCACCTCTATTAAATCTCAGAGAACTTCGTTCATATGCTTTATGTATGCTTTCCTTTATTCTTTCCCTAATAAGTCTAATCTTATCTGACCTATCCATCATGATTTCGTTGTCTTCTAATGCTCTTAATTGTTTTGCCAATCTGTAGTCAGAGCCACAAGTGAACATATTGTGTCCAAACAAAGCAAAGAATGGAGTAACACCAGTGGTTGTATGGACCGATGTTCTTAAGGCTAGTTCAATTGAATGTAAATTTATATCCCAATCCCTATGGTCCTTTTCCAAATACGCTCTTATCGCTGATAAGACACTTTGGTTGACCCTTTCGGAAGCGTTCGATTGAGGAGCATATACTGCTGTTCTCATGTGGTTTATTTTATATGTTTCGACCATTTTCCCGAACTCTTTGGACGTAAATTGTTGTCCATTATCCCTCATCGCTTTTAGAAAAACAAATTTGGTCATATGGTCCACAACTATAAAGATGTAGGCATTACCTTTTTTTGACCTGGGATATTTTCCTAAAAAATCTATGTAAAGTTTTTGAAATGCTGAACGAATGAACAGAACCATAGTTGAAAAAGCGCGGACCATGTTGTATGACGCTGGTTTGAGAAAGTGTTATTGGGCTGAGACGATAAGTACGGCAGCTTATTTATTAAATAGAACACCTCACAAAATGTTGAATGAAAAATCGCCTGAAGAGGTATGGAGTGGCCGTAAACAGAACTTATCATACTTAAAGGTCTTTGGATGCGTGGCAATGATGATGACAACAAAACAGTTGCGAAAGAAATGGGATCCTAGATCGGTGAAGTGTATAATGCTTGGATACTGTGAATTTTCGAAGGCATATAGGCTGTACAATCCAATATCAAGGAAAATGCATGTAAGTAGCAATGCAGTATTCATGGAAAATGAGATGTATTTTGCGAAGAACCAAGCCCCAGTTATTGATAATGGTCGGTTAATTGAGAGATCTCAATCATTGAATGATGGTAATTTAGTGAGGATGATACTTGAGGAAAATTCCAATCATTCCAATGATGATTCTGTTATTGAGGAACCACAAGACAACTCGGATTATGACGATGAGGATGAACTACTTGGTTTTACATCTAGCGAAGTTACGGAAGAAAGTGAGGAGGTAAACGAGGTTCAAACTCTCCGGCGTTCATCGAGAATATCCCGACCAACCATTATAAACGATTTTGTAACATATGCAGCTATAGGTGCAATAGTGGAGCCACAAAATTTTGTCGAAGCTGTCAACTGCAAAGAAAGAGAATTTTGGAATGCTGCGATCACTGATGAAATTAGTTCATTAATCGAAAATAACACATGGAGCATTGTAGATAGCAACGGTAATGAAAGAAAACTTTCTACGAAATGGATATTTAAATTAAAGTATAATGAACATGGTAATGTCGATCGCTACAAGGCTCGACTGGTGGCAAGAGGCTGTGCTCAACGTTCCAATATAGATTACAACTTATTCGCCGGTTGTAAGGTATTCCTCATTGAGATATTTATTTTCGTTAGCTGTTGAATTCAATTTGTAAATAAATAATTTGGATGTATGCACTGCCTTCCTACAGGGTGGTTTGGAGGAAGAGATTTTTATAGAGACACCTGAAGGTTTTGAAATCCCTGATGGTAAAACGTTAAAGTTGAATAGACCAATATATGGTTTAAAGCAATCGTCCAGAATGTGGAATTTGAAATTGAGTGACACATTAAGAAATCTTGGTATGACGCAGTTAAAAAGTGATCAGTGTATTTATTTCAGAATTGAAAACGATAGACTATTCATATTGGCCATTTATGTGGATGATATAATAATTTTTTGGAACAACGAACAGCAGAAGAATCTATTAATTGAAAAATTGAAGAATGCATTTAAACTCCGAGATTTAGGAAGTGCTAAATCATTTCTAGGACTACGCATTGAGAGGACAAATGGTTGCTTGACAATAGATCAGTCAGCGTATATTCAGAAAGTTCTACAGCGTTTCTCAATGACAACAAGTAATCCGGTATCTACCCCAATGGATGTGAACGTGAAGTTAAGTAAAGAGCAATGTCCTAAAAGCGAAGAGGAGAAATTGGAAATGAAGAAATACCCGTACAAGGAGCTTATTGGAAGTTTGTTATTCGTAGTACAATTAACAAGACACGATATATGTTATGCAGTCAATTTTTTGAGTCGTTTCAACAACAATTATGGTATGCAACATTGGCAAGCAGCTAAGAGAATTCTGCGTTATCTAAAGGGCACGATAAATTACAAAATAATATTTAAGAATGGAAACTTGAAATTAGAAGGCTATTGCGATGCTGATTATGCAGGTGACTTGGATGGGAGAAAATCCGTAAGCGGCTATGTATTTATGAAACAGGGAGCGCCAATTACTTGGACATCCAAGAAACAAAACACAACAGCGTTATCTACATGTGAAGCCGAATACATGTCAATGGGTGCAGCAGTTCAAGAAGCCATATGGTTGAAAGGTTTTGAAGAGGAACTATTTGGAGAACAGACTGAGCCCATTAAGATATTTTGCGACAACCATGCTGCAACACAGTTAGCCATGAATGAATCCTATCATCCCAGAACGAAGCACATAGATGTTCGTCATCACTTTATTAGAGACTGCTTGTTTAATGGAAAGGTAGTTTTGGAGAAGATAGCCTCAGATGACATGATTGCAGATTTACTAATCAAACCCCTAGTGAAGATGAAATTTTTGAAATTTGTGAATCAGTTGGGAATGGTTTAGGATTTCATTTTAGTGAGGATGTTGGAATATGAAAATGAATTTCTAAACTATCTGGCAATTTTTATTATTCATTATATAACAACTCTGTAAATGTTTGACATTTATATTTTATGTATCTATTAATAAAAATTATTCTTATGTGAAAGAACGCACGTTTTTACTTTTGAATATTATCTCTGCAAATACTGCGCAATTTCAACATAAACAAATTCACTTAATCTACACTATAATAACAAAAAAATCAAAATTATAACGATAGGCCTACGGAAGGATCACTAAAAGTACGTTATTAAGAGTTTCACTTGTACTCAAATCTTATTAAATTTATCTATAATAAATCTTAACAAAAAAACTAAACATATCTTAAATAAAAACATAAATAAATTAACCTACCCTATACATACACGGTATTATCTTTCTTTATTACCTTTCTTTTTCTTTAAAATTTTAATATTCTAATTCCAATTGTGTGTCCTGTGGGATGATATGGCCGAGTATTCTCAAGCTTCTGGAGAATTATCCTAGCTGCTTGACTTTCTATTTCAGTGGCACAAATCTGTTTGAATAAAATATTAATTTTCTTCAAAACTATTTCTGTTTTTGTTTTAGATTTTTTTTATACTCTTTGGTTTTTCTTTTATTCTATAACTTAATAATGAAAGATAAATTGTCTTTAATATTGGCACTATATATAATATGTAATTTGAATTTTCACACAAACATACAATTTAAAGTTTGTCTTATGATTTTTTTAATGAACTAATGTTATCTCGGTAGCAAATATTTGTTAACTGTCCGTTTATTTAGACTTATGATTTTCGTAATCTTGATTTTTCCTTAAAAAATTCACACAAGAAAAGTAACTGAATTTTTGTAAAATACGTTATTTTTTTCTTAATAGTAATTAAGAAAAAAATAACGTATTTTCTACAAAAAAATATAATGTACATCAAGAGAGTTTCAGGTCAATGTACCTTCTGTTGTAGCCTTGAAAAGTTGCCTTTTTTTTCTTAAGAGAATATAATGTTCATTCTCTTAATTTCGACATGGTAACTTTAATTGCGTAGTGATTTAATTAATCTTGCACATTTAGATATGGAAAGACAAAACATAATTCTGGCAAAACAAACCAATGAACAACAAATCACAGACCATAAGAATTAAAACAATTACATACAATTAACAAGAAAAACTTCACAAACCTAAGTAAAATAGAAACAAATAAAACAAACTGGAAACAAAAAATCTATGCAAGCAAAACAAAGCAAGGAACAACAAAAACGAAGGTGCAAGACGAGCCACTAATGCTTGGAACATCCAGGAAGAACATGCCAACTCCCCCGCTGTCAGACCTACAATCTCAACAAAACTCTATATTTCCCAGGCTTAGTGCAGGAAAGATAGTGTAAGATTACAAATTAAGGTAAGTTATTTTGCTTGTCTTTTGATCATGAGTGCCCAACATAGGCTACACCCACGGATACTCCGCACTAGTTAGCCGGGCAATCAACATTCAAAGCATTAGTTAAGTAACCTCACCCCCTTTTCCTAGCGATATGTATAGTTCACGGAAATATTAAATAGTTTCTATCATATTTTATTGTAAACATTGTACGACAGGACATAGGTGTATAAATTTCAGAATAAATTTCACATTGAAGACAGGACACAAATCTTATACTAATATTGCACATATAATAGAAGATCTGTTAACGTATCCTCAATATTGCATCTATCCCTAATTTATTTTCCTAAAATTCGTAGAACATATCATGGACAACTTTGTGTAAATTCAGACAAACAGTTAAAACATATAAGACTACAAGATACATAAACTTAACTTATTATTGCACATTATATTTGTCAAACACAAGTCAAATCTATTAAACTTATCTCTCATATTGTACTGCTTTCCTTTACTACACTGTACAACACTTTATATAGGTATAATTTTGAAATATAATTAAACACTTAGACCAACAAAACACATCTTAACTTATTTTTCTATGTATGTACTCTTATAACTATTCTATTTCGTCAAGATAGTGGTTTTGTTTATCCTAATTATAACTACATATTCAAAATCAAACCATATTGCACTGTTATCATTTTCTATTGTTTTATGTCCTTTGCATGATAAATTCCAAGAGGAGTTCCTGACAGACTTTCCAACTCGTACATATTGTTTCCAATAACACTACGAATTCTACATTTCACGAACTTCCTGCAGAATTTCGCATTTATTTTTTTTTTTGAAGTCACTCAAGACAAAGTTTCTTTTATAAACTTCCTGGCCTGACACAAATCGTACTACACGAGCACCTCTACAAAATCTCAGAGAACTTCGTTCATATGCTTTATGTATGTTTTCCTTTACTCTTTCCCTAATAAGTCTAATCTTATCTGACCTATTCATCATGATTTCGTTGTCTTCTAATGCTCTTAATTGTTTTGCCAATCTGTAGTCAGAGCCACAAGTGAACATATTGTGTCCAAACAAAGCAAAGAATGGAGTAACACCACTGGTTGTATGGACCGATGTTCTTAAGGCTAGTTCAATTGAATGTAAATTTATATCCTAATCCCTATGGTCATTTTCCAAATACGCTCTTATCGCTGATAAGACACTTTGGTTGACCCTTTCGGAAGCGTTCGATTGAGGAGCATATACAGCTGTTCTCATGTGGTTTATTTTATATGTTTCGACCATTTTCCCGAACTCTTTGGACGTAAATTGTTGTCCATTATCCGAGTGTATAGTTTCCGGGACACCAAATTGATGAAAAACTTCTTCCGAGAGAAATTTTATCACATTAGATGCAGTTGCCTCCCTCATCGCTTTTAGAAAAACAAATTTGGTCATATGGTCCACAACTATAAAGATGTAGGCATTACCTTTTTTTGACCTGGGATATTTTCCTAAAAAATCTATGTAAAGTTTCTGAAATGGCCTTACTGTGACTACTTCAGATCCTATTTCCGGCATTAGATTTACATTTGCTGATTTAGATTCCTTACAAATTGTGCATTTCTGTATATAATTCCTAATTTGAATAATCATATTCGGCCAGTAATATTTCGTTCGGAGACGGTGTAATGTTTTATGAATTCCGCCATGGGCTTTATCCACTGGATTATGAGCTTCTTCTATAAGTGCATTTGTCACACTACTGGGGACCCACAATTTCCATTGAAATTCTTCTAAATCATCTAACTCTATGCTTGAACTGGTTCTTTTATAAATCATACCGTTTACAACCTTGAGATCCGGTAGTTTCGCCTGGTTTTCTTTTATGGATTGTATCAATTCCAGATATTCTTCGGACTCGAATTCTGTTGTATCAAAACCTAGTATATCACTTCCATCTAACATAACCTCTTCCACTAACCTCGACAAAGTATCGGCTACTACATTCTCTGAAGCTTTTCTATGCACTATTTGAAAATCGTAAGATTGAAGCTTTAATGCCCATCTCGCCAGTCTTCCACTTAAATCCCTTAAAGACATGAGCCATTTCAAGCTAGCGTGATCTGTGATAACTGTGAAAGGCATCAATTCCTCATATTGTCGGAATCTTTTGATCGCCATTACAGCCGCATAGCATTCTTTTTCAGTGACACTGTATTAATTTTGGGCCCGTTTAAGTTTCTGAGAGAAGATAGAAATCGGAATTTCATTATTCTCTTCATCTTTTTGAAATAATACCGCGCCTATGCCATAATTCGATGCATCGCATTGAATGTAAAATCGTTTTCTAAAGTTTGGATGTGCTAGGACTGGAGCTGTCGTTAGGGCTTGCTTGAGTTTATTAAAACTTTCTATAGCCTCTTCTGTTAACTCGAATTTCGTCCCTTTCCTTATCAAGTTCGTTAGGGGAGCCGTTAACGTTGAAAAGTTTTGTATGAAACGACGATACCATCCCGCTGTGCCTAAAAATCTCCTTATCTCTCGGACTGTTTTTGGCAACGGTATATTCTTGATGGCTTCGATTTTGACTGGATCTATTTTCATGCAACCTCCTCCCACAATAAATCCTAAGTATCTAATCTCCTTAAAACAAAACTTAGACTTTTTTAATCCTATCGTAAGGTTAGCATTTCTGAGACATTCAGCTACTTTACTTAATAAATTAAGTTATCTTCAAAATTTGATGAAATGACTAGTAAATCATCCAGATAGAATGCAAATTTTAAATCCACGGTACTAATATAGTGTGTCTCATCTAACCTGCTCAGTATTCCCTCTATATTCTGGATTGGGTATGCATCTTTGGTTGTCCTTTCATTGAGTTTTCTTGCATCCAAGCAGAGTCTGTTTTTACCGGGTTTTCTTACTAATGTGGAGCGGTTACTCCAAGGACTTTGACTAATTTCGATTACTCCTAATTTCAACATTTCATCCACTTCAGCGTATATGAGTTCCTGTACTGCAGGTGAAACAGGATAATATCTGTCCTTTATTGGTGCATTCTCAATTAATTCTATTGTATGGATTTACATCTGAGTTCGCCCTAATCCATGTTTCTCATAGGTCCGGAATGAAGATTTTACTTCATCCAATTTCTTTTGTTGTTCCAAAGTGAGTTTGTGTTCATCAACATTGTCAACATTCAGGGGAAAATTACTTTCTAACACTTCCGGTTCAATGGCATCTAATTCAAAAATTTCCGGTGCAATTTGAAATTCCCTCCAGAAATTTATCCCTAAATAAACCTTTTGTATCAAATCTGGAACTAAATAAAACTCTACCCTTCCGGATTTGCCTTTGTAGTCAACATTTAAAGAAGTTTTTCCTATTACATTATACTCCTTTCCACCTGCTGTTCTTACTTCAGCCAGAATCGGACTAACATTCAAACCTAATTTATCAACTAATTCTAAACAGTCTTTACCCAGTATGCTAATTGATGCTCCACTATCGAGTAATCCTTCCAATCTACTTTCTCCTATTTGTATTGTAGTGAATGCTCTATGATCATTATTATTATTATTATTGTTATTATTATTATTTATAGCACAACATTTTTGGACGAATTGAGTTATATTCTTAAATAAATTCTTCTTGCCTTTAAACATAATTCTTGTTCTTTTAACTTTTATCAATTTTTCTATATCCGGTTCAGATTCAAATATCCTTTTCCTTATTTTCATACAGTTCTCTAATCTTTCTTCATAGGTGTTACTACTATTATTGTCTTTCAATTTACCATCTGTTCTCACATTCATTCTTATTTTCAGTTTGAGTACCTACAGTATTGAATCTCCGGTTGTTGTCTGAGTCGAGCGTGATTCGACCGGTTTCCTCACGCTCGCCTGAAGGTTTTCCGAGCAATTAGGACATGTGGTAGTCACTACCCCGTTTAAACCACATTTGTAACAAAACAAATTTCGCTGCATCGATGGGCATTCTTTGAATACGTGATCCGTTAAGTGACAATTACAGCATATAATGTTATCTACTTTATTAATCTTTGGTCTAACCTTGTTCATTCTCTACAATTTCCTCTATCTGTCTCCTCTGTCCATACCTTATCTGCGGTTACAAATCCCTAACTATACACATTATTTTACAACACCAACATTTTAACGATGGGTTTAGATGTCAATCCTATCCTCGTCGCCCACCCTACCTAGATCATTTTCATGAATTATGACCCCTTCTCAAATTCGTTAACACTTTCAACCACTCACCATTTAACGCAACTCACACATCTTCGGCCCACTGTACCTGTAACAATTAAACTTTACGGACACATTTTGTAACAATTAATATTTTTAAAAAATCACATTTATTAACTAATTTAAACAATAAACATAAATAAAAGCTTAATACTAAATTTTGTGTTAACTTATCTATTAGCAAATAAAGGTCTTTATCAATTTCATTAAAATTGGTCAATCCTAAATAATTTGTTTCTCATTTAATTTTTTTTTATAATATACTTTTTATAGTGAAGGATAAAAAATCTTTTTTTTATTTTTCTATTAATAATATAAATTAACCGAACGGTCTTTTCAACCTTATTTCGTGTCGTTTTTTATAATCTTTCTTGTAATTCAAAATTAAAAACTGTGGATTTTTTTATATAATAATCTTCAGATCTTTATAAATACCAAAAGACTGAAAAATTCCTACAATATATATTGGTTTTTCATAGGATGAAAAATTATAATATTGTGGTTTTTATCGTTGTTTAACAAAATTTAGTTGTTAAACAACGACAAAATTGAATAAAACTATCAAAAAGGAAATAAAACTTAAACTAAACGAATTCACTTAATCTACACTATAATAACAAAAAAAATCAAAATTATAACGATAGGCCTACGGAAGGATCACTAAAAGAACGTTATTAAGAGTTTCACTTGTACTGAAATCTTATCCGTTTTAATTTTTGCTAGTACTCTCTTTGATATCCCTAAAGGAGCTCCCTGAAAGATATATATATATATGTCAAGAATACAATAATCAACTTCTTTATACTTTTTATATTTTTTATCTTTAATGATCTTTTTATACACTTTTAGATAAATCCCTTCACAAACATAAAATGACAATAAATTTATCTATAATAAATCTTAACAAAAAAACTATACATATCTTAACAAAAACATAAATAAATTAACCTACCCTAACTAGTATTGCCCTAATGCCTTTTTGCTATAAATGCGTAATTATGGATTTTAATTGTGTGGATCCTATTTAGGTTTAGGTTCTCAACCAAGGTTCTTGCTCCTACTTATTTATCTTGTGGATAGGTGGCGTATTTCATTCAGAAATTACCGGGCTACCAATATATTTTCTACTTGGACATACACGGTATTATCTTTCTGTATTACCTTTCTTATTCTTTAAAATTTTAATATTCTAATTCCAATTGTGTGTCTGTCCTGTGGGATGATATGGCCGAGTATTCGCAAGCTTCTGGAGAATTATCCTAGCTGCTTGGCTTTCTATTTCAGTGGCACAAATCTGTTTGAATAAAATATTAATTTTCTTCAAAACTATTTCTGTTTTTGTTTTAGATTTGTTTATACTCACTGGTTTTTCTTTTATTCTATAACTTAATAATGAAAGATAAACTGTCTTTAATATTGCACCATATATAATATGTAATTTGAATTTGAATTTTCACACAAACATACAATTTAAAGTTTGTCTTATTATTTTTTTAATGATCTAATGTTATCTCGGTAGCAAGTATTTGTTAACTGTCCGTTTATTTAGACTTATGATTTTCGTAATCTTGATTTTTCCTTAAAAAGTTCACACAAGAAAAGTAACTGAATTGTTGTAAAAACAAATACTATTAAGAAAAAAAAATAACGTATTTTCTACAAAAAATATAATGTACATCAAGAGAGTTTCAGGTCAATGTACTTTTTGTTGTAACCTTGAAAAGTTGCCTTTTTTTCTTAAGAGAATATAATGTTCAATATAATTTTTTTTAATTTTCTCTTACTTCTCTTAATTTCGACATGGTAACTCTAATTGCGTAGTGATTTTGATTATTCTTGAATCACCCTGTTAGGTTTACATTCCACATTTTGACGTTTATGCCTGATAAACAAAACCATGCACATTTAGACATCGAAAGACAAAACATAATTCTGGGAAATCAAAACAATGAACAACAAATAACAGACCATAAGAATTAAAACAATTACATACAATTAACAAACCTAAGTAAAATAGAAACAAATAAAACAAACTGAAAACAAAAAAATCTATGCAAGCAAAACAAAGCAAGGAACAACAAAAACGAAGGTGCAAGACGAGCCTCTAATGCTTGGAACATCCAGGAAGAACATGCCAACTCCCCCGCTGTCAGACCTACAATCTCAACATATTGCCCATTTATTTTTTGGAAAATTGCTTAATTATGCTGTAAACCCTTCCTGTGTAAATTCAAATTAAAAAATTAATTTATAACTCTATAACCAAGGCCGATCATTTAAATACATATAGGTAAACATCTCCTATATGTATAGATAGATTATCATCGACAATATATTTTGTCATTACACGCATGGAACAAAGAATTCCATCGAGTATTTACTATTATCAGGTCGTCCAAAACTGCTGTCAATACAAGTCGGCAGAGAAATACTGAGGAAATACCGAAGAAACCTTCATCTATCAGCTCCAAAAATTAACAACGAATTTAGGCAGTCCTGTAAATAAAAATCAGTGACGAAATTAACTAACTTAAAACCAACTGTTAAGGAACCAAGTTTCTCTATCATATTTTTGGGTTCTGTGTCAGTCCACGGTGTTTGACTGCTAAAATTTATTAATGTCTGGACTTAAACTCCATTAAACATTTGTGGTTATATTTACAAAAACAACTTTTAATTCACTCATTATCCTCCAAAACCACCATACGGTTGATTTGCTAAAAAAGTTTAAGTACATTATGCTTTTTTATTTTTTTTTAAATGTGTTGTAAAATTTAAGAGCTGTCTAGACAATATAATACATTTTTTTTTTTAATTTTCCCACAAAATCTATTATAAAATGATGACACTGTATATATGACACACAAGGGTTCTTTCTTTCTTCTTTCTTCTTTTACGCCCTTTCTATTAAACGCAAAAATGCGATCATGTGTCCCATCGATGCATCCCAAAACTCCCGGAAACCAAGTTTTTGAATAAAACCACAGTTTTGAAGCCATTTGCTCTTCTTGATATATAAAACTTCTTTCATAACAACACTTGTTGTAGGCTGCGCCAATCCAACATTAAAATCGTTTCCACAACTGTTTGATTATCTGTCAATTTGTCACTTTTTTAAAATTTCAACCAGAATTAGTTGTAATTGTTAATACCAAAAAATTTAAGTTGTTTTAAAATTGAGTAGTTTCAATTTCAAATCAACTGAGTTGAGTTGAAAACTGTAATAGGGGCATAAGTATGTAGAACCTTGGGATTTTAAAAAAGGAAATCCCCGATTTCGGGATTTTAAAATCCCGAAGTTTCGGCCTATTTTTTAAATCCAATTACATTACAAAATGAAATATCAAAAATAAAAAGGGCAATAAATAGGCATAGATACTATCGGATATCTAACAAGTAAGAGTGCTATATTCGGCTGTGCCGAATCTTATATACCCTTCACCAAAGTGAACATCTTTTATACACATCTTTTATAAATTTTAATTTTTTCCTGACTACATTATTATTACATCAAAAGCTAAACAAAAATAACAACAACAACGCTAAACGAAATAAAACACAAAATACACAAGGCATCTAAACCAACAGACATCTAAACATACATAACGAAAAACACAGAAAAACAAAAATAACAACGCAATGACGCCAACAGCATCCAAACATACAAAAAAATACACAGCTGAATAAAACCAAATACATCTACACACACGTGTATTCAATTCACAGTGTTGTTGTTGCTTTTTTAACAAAGCATGAAAAAATATGACATTTTTTGATGAAATTTTCAGAGGTTGTCTCGGATTTTTGCTCATATCTCCGTTATTTACCGACCGATTTTGCTGATTTTAAATAGCGATCTTCTCGAAAGCATGTCTAATAGAATTATTAAAGATTCGGATCTCGCCGATATCTGGGGTCCTCTAAAAACTGATTTCAACAGACAGACGGACATGGCTTAAGGATCCAGAATATATATACTTTATAGGGTCGGAAAATTATATTATAGAAATTACAAACGGAATGACAAACTTATATATACCCTTCTCACGAAGGTGAAGGGTATAAAAATAACAAGTAAGAAATTATGATTTAATTTTCATAACAAAGCATTTGACTTGATCAGTGCCTCGCCTTTAATATATTTCAGCAATGTTTTGTTAAAAAACTAATTTTCTGAAATATGCTTTAGGGGGCTTCCTCCAAGCCCCCTGTTTGAGGCAATCCTCATAAAATTTGGAGGATGAATTTACGGTTACATAAAATGCATTTATGCTGAATTTCACTATGGCACTAGTCTTTTAAGCGAATTGTGGACATTAAAGTCATTTTTTGAAGGGGGGGCTTGGGTCAAAAGAGGCCCGAAATTTAAACAGGGTCTTCAAGGCTAGTATAAAACTTTTACTTGTTTAGTAGTATTAGGGAAAAACAGAGTAAGATCACTAAAAACTATTAGATTTTGAGTAGATTTTAATGAAATCTAGTTACAAAGTAGATAACGTTTTGTATGGGAAATCTAGTTAAAATCAACTAGATTCGGCTCGAAATGTCATAAGTACCATATTTCGTGTTTGTGTAAACTTTGTCGTTTTCCCTCGATTTTACCTTTGAGAATTATTTGCGGGATTTTGTATTTGTCGTTCCTAGATACTAGTAATGAATGAATTTTACCCACTGCCAGAAGTAAACTTATATTATTCTGACTGAAAGTAATCAAGTGTGCCAAAAATATAGCTAAAAAACCTAGCATGTTAGAAAAAAAATTATTTAAAATCAGCTATTTTTGTCTTACTGGTTATACCTAAGACATTATGTAATTATTCAAAATTTTTAAATTACTAATTAGTCCATTACTTTTTGCAAAAAATTAATTTAAATGTAAAGAAAACTGTGAACCTATTTAAGTGACCAGGAGTGCTTTTCGTGACCAGTTAATACTTATTGTATTTGAAAAATGGCTAGAAAGTCATTCGTATTCGGCATTTTATCTCCCGTGATATATGCCATTCATCATTTATAAGGAATTTGAAATTCTGAACACTTTCGATTTCCGTATCTTTTATTCGTAGTGACGTGATATCCTGAATTAGGGTTCCTTTACTGACAACCATATACTTTTTATTCTTCAGATATATAAGTTTGTCATATCGTTTGTAATATCTATAATTATCCGACCTTGAATAACGGAGATATGAGCAAAAATCTGAACCAACCTCTGAAAATGTCATAAACTTTCCAACTTAAATGGCCGACCATATGATACCCACACCAGTCAGCATGTTAAAAATGTGGATTATTTTCTAAAGAATAAAGTATTTAATTTGGTTTTTAGCTCTATTCCGGAATATGTTTACTTAATTTTGTTTATAAAAGAGATTTTCTACAAGAGGGCTCATAGGTAAGTATGAGCATATATAATATTTAATTGATTCAATTCGAAATATTTTTAGTAGTTTCTCTAAAAATATTTACCTATACAAGCTATTGCTTATTGCAGATTACTGACAAATATAAAATTTTTTAAGCAGCAACTTACTAATATATTTCTATATTTCTTATTGCTTGCCTATAATATAAAAATATTTTTCTACACAAATTATTCGAAGTCAATAATGTTGAAGCCCTGCAAGTAGAAATATACGAACATGAAATGTACGCAAGCAAAGAATATATGCCGACGAAAACACAAAACAAAATGAAAGTCTCGACCAAAGAACATAAAGAATTTGGGGTTTGTCAGTTGGTACCTAAAGGAGTTTTCAACTAAGAATGTATTGGTAGAATTTTTTATAAGTATTGTAGCTCCAACCACATTCAAAACTGATTCCAAACCTACATAGTTGCATAAAAACGTACTTAAAAATTTTAGGAAAAATATAAAACATTTAAATGTATACTTTCAAAGATTTGTTTATCTTTTTATTGCACATTTGATCTGTAAACATTTAATAAACACGTTGTTTAATTTGATTATTCTCATATCTGCTAAACATTATGTTAATTTTATATTTATTTCCCATATTCAATACCAAAATTTACAACTTTTTTTTTAGTTTTATTAAAATTCTTCAAAAATTAATTGTCAACAAAATACAATAATATATTTCTCGTTTACAAAAAATTAAACTATTTCGGGCTATTTGACGGTGTGAAAATGGACAAAAAAAAAATAAATAACTCGTTGGTGTGGGGAGGATATGTTATTGTTGTAAAGCAATGTCATAGTCCAATTTCTTCATGAAGTTAAAAATTTTGACTATCAAACATAAATATTGTTACGTTTTACAATTTAAAACGTTCGCTTATTTCCCTTTTAAAATAAACCGGTTTCTTTTTATTGCAAATAAAAGCGCCAATTAGTTTTTAAATTATAACAACTCTTTATATATAACAATACAACTTATATAGTAGACTTTGACACTTTATAGAGACTTTATAGTCGTGAACGGCTGTTCGGTAGGCCAGCAGAAATTTTGGTATGTGTTCATCCCAGTCCTACTGATGTGCACTAACCACTTTTCTCAAATATTCCTCCAGTGTGCGATTGAATCTTTCGACCATGCCATATGATTGAGGATGCAGTGGAGTTGTTCTTCTTTTTCTTATTCCGTATGAATCGCGCATTTCTTTGAACACAGCGGATTCAAAATTTCTGCCCTGGTCCGAGTGTAATTCCATAACGACATATCCAGTTGTTCACAAACACGCCTACGACTGGCATACACCTCTGGCCATCTGCTGAAATAATCCATAACCACTAGAACGTAACGGTTTCGGCATCACTAACAGGGAAAGGGCCTGTTACATCCATTGCAATCCTCTTACATGGCGCACCTTGTACTGCTTGTTGTACTGCTGAAGGTGTCCACGACATCTTACTGGACCTTTGCCTGCTATTCATTGTGGACTATTTGAATTCCAATCGGCTACCGATTGTTGACAACCGACCCAATAAAACCGTTGTTTTACCTTTTCTAGGGTTTTCGTCACACCAAAATGACCACCACTTCGTCATAGAACTCTTTCAGTACTTCATTTATTTTAGAGGTAGGCACCACAATTAGATTTGTCACCGTTTTTCCGTCTGCTCTCTCCCATAGACGGTATAGGCAGCCATTTAATACTTGTAGACCAATCAGACCAATCCTCATCTTTTACCTCAGCCTTGCTTTTCTCGATAGAGCATCCGTATTACCACCTTTAATGTGCTTAATGCTAAAATCATAAGACTGAAGGAGTTCAATCCAACGAGCGAGTTGCCCTTCGGCTTCTTTAAATTGCAGCAAACACCTGAGGGCAGAGTGATCGGTTCTCAGTTGGAGGTGTTGCCCATACAGATTCTTATGGTAGTGCTTGACACACTCAACTACTGCTAAGAATTCACGTCGCGTAACACAATAGTTTCTCTCTGACTTTGAAAGCGTTCGACTGAAGTATCCGATGACTTTTTTTAGTACCATCGACCACTTGGGAAAATACACCTCCTATTCCATATCCGCTCGCATCGCTATCTACTATAAACTTTTTTCCTGGGATATGACAGAATTGGTGCCGTACATAATAGATCCTTGAGCTTCTGGAATGCTTGTTCTTGTGCTTCACTCCATTGGAATGGTTGTGACTTCTTAGTCAACTCACGTAGGCTTGCAGCAACACTGGCAAGATTTGGAACAAATCGTCTGTAGTATGTACAGAGGCCGAGAAAACTGCGTAATTCGTGGTGATTTTTCGGGCGAGGCCAGTCCTTTACATAAATTATTTTATCCTTATCTGTTGATATTCCATCAGCTGTTACACAATGCCCCAAATATTTAACTTCCTTCTGAACAATGCACACTTCTTTACACTAAGTTTAAGTCCAGCCGCTGATATTCTTTTATGGACTTCATCAAGGTTCTTCAGGTGTTCATCAAAAGTCTTCCCCATTACAATTATGTCGTCGGATACACGACATAATTGCAATGCTGGAACATTGCAGAGTCCAAAGGGCATTACATTAAACTGCCATAGTCCACCACTAGACAAAGAAAAGGCTGCGTTGCCTTTTCTTTGTCTGCAATCTCTACTTACCAATATCCACTTTGCAAGTCTAATGTGGAGAACCATTTTGTTCCAGCTAGCGTGTCCAGAGTATCATCAATTCTAGGTAGAGGATAGCTGTCTTTCTTGGTGACCTCATTCATTAATCGACACAGAATCTTGTGCTGACATCTTTCTTCTTAACTAAAACCACAGGCGAGGTCCAAGGACTCGAAGATGGTCCGATTACGCCGTTCCGCTCCATTTCGTTCACCAACTCCTTCGTTTCGTTATGCTAAAGGAATACTTCTGGGAGCCTGCTTGATAGGTCTCGCATCACCAGCATCTATTTGATGTTTCACAATTGCTGTTCTACCTTGGTTTTTTAAGAAAAGACAGATGCGTGTCTTTTCAGAAGTTGTTTGGCTAGAAGTAAGATTACTATTTTTTTGCTGCATTACTGATATGGAGATTGTGGGGTGGGAGCTAGCTCTTGCCCCTCAGTGCCCGCTGGTTGTTTCTTGGTGGTGAGACCGATCTGGTACGTAATTATTTCTGCTGCTCACTAGTACGCTTTCAAGAACTACTGAAGCACTTTTAGTTCTTCGAACTTCATGACTGCTTTTTATTATGCAATCCCACTTCTGACACCAATTGTTACGTTTTACCTTTTAAAACGTTCGCTTATTTCACTTTTAAAATAAACCGGATTCTTTTTATTGCAAATAAAAGCGCCAATTAGTTTTTAAATTACAACAACTCTTTATTTACACAGTTTTGTACACAAACACTTTTATATAACAATACAATATAGTAGACTTTAATACACGATAGCACACTTGACTATATTAACTTTACTTAACGACGTTTTATATAAGACTGACTGATTTGGTCTCTTGCCGGCGTAATTTATGCCTTGTCAATATCTTCTAGACATTTCCATTTCGAACACTTCCAGCATTGTTTTAACGGTCACATTCACTAAGTGTTACTTAAAACATATAAAAGTTTCCGGAAATAGAATGTTTCTAAACAAATGTTGTTTAGAAACATTCATAATGAATCTTAAAACTGGTCGTAAAGAACTGTTGATTTAAATGCAAATACAATTTCGTAACAATATAATTTAATAATACAGGTGAAGGGTATAAAAAAACGCTAAAATGCTCTTATAAAATCTAGAGATTTTATGCTCTTGACAATCCTATTCCGTTCTTTAAAGACCGATTTGCAAAAAATTTGATTTCATTTGTTCTCTACTATCCTAACAAGCATCCACTAGCCATTTATTAGTAAAAAAAATATTTAGGGTTTTCATTTAAACGTTCAAAACCCTCGTAAACTGTGCAACCTGTGCATGTTTCCATTCTAGCAATTGACTTGTATGGAAATTGATTTGCACCCTTATAAGTTTGAGTGACTATTTAGACTGGCAAACTTGCGCAAACACATTGTGTATTTAATTTAGCGAACGGATCACTATTGTTCACTTTTGAATTTATGGACTTGAATATTCACATTTTAAACATATTTTGTAAAATTTTTTGTTAAAATAATTTATTTATTATTTTTTGATTTTGTTTGACATTGTTTTTAAGTGTTTATAAATATTGTAATTGAACAGAATTTGAACAGGGATTTCATGAAACAAGTCGAATAAACTTGCCCACTTGCACAAATGGGAAACTTAAGCGTTTAAATGAAAACCATTATTATATTTAAAAAAATTTTCATACAACTTTTATCATATCTTTTACTATGTTTCTATTAATAATCTAACATTATAAAATATAATTAATTATTCTAACAACTTATATACATATCTTGCAATGTTGTTATATGTTGTATTGAGCTTTTCCTTGCTTGTAGAGCCAGGATCGGCAGACATATACTACTACATTTTGCACTTGTATAAGTAAAACAGCGAAAAAACAAGAAATGAGAAATCATTATACTCTCATCTCCACAAAAATGCATGTATGGAAAACTGATGTTTACAAATAATATTAATGTAACACAAAACTAATATTTTTTAGTTTAATAGTGGCAAATATTTTTTGCCCTGTTTTGCACATATTTATTTTAAATATTAAAATATAAGTATATAAAAACACAAATTTGAGCTTTTTAACTATATTTGTAATAAAATATATACATATAAAAGAAAAAATTAAACAAAAGTGCATTAAATTTTGGTTAAATATTATAATTTGAAAATTATGTTGAAAGAAAAAACATTTTAAAAAGTTAATAATTCTAAAATGTAGTGTAGATTCTAAAAAAAGCACAACAATAATTAGTATTATCCATCCCTTCATTAATATGCTTTCGTTCATTTTCATTGCAAAAGCAAGAAACGAGCGACGACACAGCCTTCTTCTATGACAGCTCAAATGAGACTGAATTGTGTTTTCTATGCGTGTGAGTAATCTGTGTAAATTTAGTAATGGCCAAAAAACCAGTGTTGCCAACATTGATCAAGCAAAACGCGCGCAAAAAAATTAAAAAGGGGAAAAAAGCGTAATTTTCTAACTGAAAATTGGTAAAAAAGCACTAACGTTTTTTCAGTCAAATATTGTTTATTTTAATAAAAATTGCACATTATTTCGCTCATTTCCTACAAGACTCCAAAATTCGTTTTTTAGAACATTGGGCTGCAAAACAAAACATGCGTCATACTAAAGTCTTTCACCGGTGTGAGTTAATGTGTGACGAATATTAGATAAATAAGATGAGAATTTTAAAAATAGTAAAATTTCATTAAACATTCAAACTGACAGGCACACTACCAACTGGCCAACCGATGTACCCACACCCAAATTGTAAAATTTTACAAAACTTATGAAATATATTTTTTTTGCAAAATCTATATAAGAATATTATTTTTAAGTTTTTTGAGTTCTGGAAAAATTGTTTAAATTGAATATTTTGTTTTTTTTTGTTTTTGAAGAATATTTGCTTTTGTACATTTTGTACATAGATTTTGTTTTGTTGGTCAGTTATAGACCAATCGTCATAAAATTCGGCATAAAGAATTATAATAAAAATCTTTTTATTGCGAGTACAACGATGAAGTAATCATGGAGGCTTTATATATGAGGGATAGATTCAATTGTGTAAAAAAATTATATAAAACTTATTTTTTGTCAATTTTCATCGCTGTACTCATATTTTTAAGGGGACCTTAATAGGGGGTAGGGTACGTTACCGATAAATCCGAATTAAATTCGGTAGGAAGATTACATTTGTATAAAAGTAGTTTATTTCGACTTTCTCCGCTAAACACGTATTTTTAAGTCAGTAATGAGCGTTAAAATCAATTTTTGAAGGTAACCATATGTGGGGGTAGGGACAATTATGGACCGATTGCCGTAAAATTTGCTAGAGAGATTTTGGCTTATATAAAACATATTTATGTCGATTATTTTTAAGTCGGTAATGAGTATTAATGTCATTTGGTAGAGAAATTTTGATGCATATAAAAATTTGTGGAAAAATTTAACTCGTTTGCTCTTTACGTTCTAACGTAAGATGAACACGGACGGACAGATGAACAGACGGATGGACATGGTTAGATCGCCTTAGAATTTAATAAGGACCCAAAATATATACGACCAATGTGTTACAAACGGAGTGACAAAATCAATATACCCCACTCATCTTGGATATATGTTGGGTATAAAAAGCACTAAATGCACTGTCATAAAATTAGAAAGCACCACTTTAGTGCCTTTTTGAAGAAAGGCACCATGAGCAAAATTTTCCGCGTTTGGCACACCAAAAAGCACCGCAAATAGTGCTCAAAGCACTAAGTTGGCAACACTGCAAAAAACACTGTGTATAGGAGTTGCCGATCGTGGTTGTAGAGTCTAGACCTACAAACAGTTCACATCCATAAGTGAGCGCGGGTATTAAATATGTTTTTGCTAGAAGCATACGTATATTAAGTGGTGTAAAATATTGAGTCTTCCATAGGTTTCTCATCATGACATACGTTCTACCACAAACTATATTAATATGATCAACCCAGTTAAGTTTTTCATTAAATATGACTCCGAGGTTTTTGGCATGCTTTACAACTTATGTTATTATTAATAACACCCATGTCTTTAATTTCTTTCCATTTACTTTTCGAAGTTACAGCTGATTTAAATTTTTCCTCGAAAAAATTCTATTTTGCTATTCTAATCTTAGAATTCACTTTTCTTCTGCAGCTTTTGAATAGTTGTTCAAGTTCTGTAGTTTTGAATCTTTTCCAGCGCCCATATGCTATGTTTCTCTCATTAATTAATGTTTGATTTCGGTTGAGAACCAAGGTTTTTCCTTAGGACGTATATTTTTTGTTTTGATTAAGACATAATTTTGATACAAGTTTTGAATGTTGTTATATAAAAAAGTAGCTTACTCATCTACAGTTGGCATATAAAAGATGAGATCCCAAGGCGTGTTAATAAGATCACCTTCCAATTGTCGTAAATCGATATTATTAAAATCTCTAAATGTTATTTTTTGTTCTTCAGAAGTTATCTTAAAATCATATGATAGTAAAATCAGGTCATGTCTTGAGAAGAGTGATGCGGACAACTGGTCAAACAAGAGATTTTTTGACATATTTTCAATAAAAAAGGTCAAGCAGAGTACTTGAAGTGGGAGTAAAATGTGTAGGTGTTATTTGGTTTATAAGGTATAAACCAATGCATTCATTTCATTCATCAGATTTTTATCTAGCAGAATATTAGCGTTAAAATCTCCTGTTAGAACAACATCAGTAAATCCAAGTGTAAGAGAGGATAGATGATTTATCAAGGGTTCTATATCAACTCTCTTATGAGGTCTATAAACTGTGCCAAGTAACATTTTTCTGTCATTGTTATATATTTCTAGGAATATGTATTCAATTTTCAAGGTGCTATTTTCAGTATTCTTACACTTAAGTTTACAGCATATTGGTAGTCTAACATATATTGCTACTCCACCACCACGAGATAATCTATCCGAGCGAAATATGCGATATCCATTTAGTTTATAGACGCTATCGTGAATATTAGCATGAAACCAGGTTTCCGAAACGCAAATAATATCGATTTTAGAATTTTCAAAGATGTAACGAAATTCATCTACTTTATTGTTAAGACTTTGAGCATTAATGTGACAAATGTTTAGCCCCGAAGTTTGTTTGAAGAGTATCCTGATTAGGTTCTAAAAGGTTTCACTGGAACCAGCTCCACTACGAGTATAAGAAAGAGGCATGAAATGTTTTTATACAATTTGTAGAAACAATTCAAATTAAAGTTACGTTCTTTCATATATAAACATAAAAGAATATTTTTGTAAACAAATTTAAATAATAATATAAGGTATTAAATGTTTTATAATAAATGAAATAAGATATTAAACAAAAAGAAATTGATAAATATTTAATATTAGCTGTTGAAGCATTAAGTGTCATCTTGGGGAAAATTATTTTGCTGTGTAGTATCATGGCATGTAGGAGTGGTTTCATTATTTGTGTTGGATATGATTTCGGTTTCATTATCAAAGTTGGGAACTCGAAACATCTGTCCCAATATTTTGAAATCGTTAATACACTTCGGGTCATCATCCCCAGGTTGTTTAATATAAACTAGACCCCGGTTTGTAAACGCTGATGTAATGATTCCTTGTTTTTTCAAGCGGTGTGCCTGTACAAAGATCCGGTGATTTTCAGGTGTGAGATTTTCATTTACAAAAAACGGAACGGTACTATCAAATCCTATTAAATTCAAACGTAAAACATCTTTCGTAGTTTTAATATGCGAGGTGATAGATTTAAGAACAAAGTTACGTTCATAAGGAGATTTGAATTTAATAATAATTGGAGCATCTGAGTTTGTTCTTTTATTTTCCAAGTTATGATTCAGTCTTCCAAAGGGGCTCTTAATCTTGACTCTAAATATTACCTTAATATCTGGAGGACAAATATTTACTATTTGACATATTTTTAAGTACATGTCAAAGAGATCCTCGTTATTATGTTCGGGGATACCATTTATGCGGATATCATAAGCAACTATTGAATTATCATGTTTCCTAGCACAATCTTTCAAGTATGATATCTCTCTTTTCAATTGAGACTGAGGTCATTTGTGAGTTCAACAATTTTATCCGTTGCGGTGTTTTTTATTTCATGAACAAGACTTTCCAATGATTCAACTCTTTCCGTTATATTATTCAAATCATTCCTAGTTAGGTTAAGTCTTTTATCAATATCATTTAATAATCAATCCTCGCACTCGTGAAAAAATTTTGTATCATTAATTGTAACTGATCAGTTAATTTATCAATTCTTTTATCCATGATTTGTACAAATTTGGCAAGATTTAGGTGTCATTTGCATTACTTCTCTAAGTCTTTTTTGTGTAGGAGGATTTACAATTTCCATAGTTGTTTTGTTTTTATGTTTATTTTAGCTTTAGTTTTATTTTTAGTTTGACTTCTCAGTTTTGCCTTATACATTAGTTTATTTAATAAGGGTACACAATTTATTCGTTTCTTATTAATTTATATTAGTAAATAGTATTTTTTTAGGTGTATATTTAAAAGTTAACGGCTAAAAGATCATATGCCTTCCAAACTCTTTTTTAAGTCTGAAAGACTTGGCACCACTTTTTTATTTATTTGTCTTTAACCAGTATTCGTATGAATAGAACAGCTGGTGATGTTTATGTTTACAATTAAAAAAAAAAAACTTTGATTATAAATAGAATGTAGTTGTCTCGTTTATTTAATTTGAGTGGTTTTGTTAAATATTGAAGTGTTATTATATTATATTATTATTCGCCTTAAGAATATTTTAGTTATCTTTTTTATTAAAAAGTCCGCACAGGAATATGTTTTTTTTTAAATTTAGTATAACTTCACGATCAAATAAACACTATAGTAAATATTTCGAAAGTTGTTTATTGATTTTAGTGAGATTTTCTGTGTTTCTTTTTATTGTTTTTTTATGGAGCCGATTTAAAAGACGTCCGTCTTTCGTTTTTCAAATTGTGAAAACGCGTCTCCTAATATCCTATTGTACTATGCTTCAATCGATTTTGTTAGTCTCAAATGCAAATTTAACAGTGTCATATTAGGATATGGCACCCGACACCATAACTCCGCCTTCTCTGGTGTCCTTACGATGAAAATGTATTTTTTTGTCCTAATTAAGTCTTGGATATAAGAGCTGTATTCATCTGATCCAGAAAACCAACTTTGAACAAAAAACACAGAAAAACAAAATAAACAACGCAATAAAACCAACCTACATCCAAATATACGAACAGAATTCACAAAAACAAAATACACAACTCAATGACGCTAACAGGATCCAAACATACAAAACGAAATACACAGCTGAAAAACCAAATACATCTACACACACGCCTGTACATTAATATACAGTGTTGTTGTTGCTTATTTAACAAAGCATGAAAAAATTATTTAGAAGATTCGGATCTCGCCGATATCTGGGGTCCTCTAAAAACTGATTTCAACAAACACACAGACAGATAATAATCCAGAATATATATACTTTATGTGGTCGGAAAATTATATTATAATACTTTCTTATACCGTTAAAATAATTTATTCATGTTTGTGGTCATTATAAATATTTTTTGTAACTACGACCCCTTTAGTGATATTATGGTTCTTACTGAATCATTTATTAGAAATAATGTTCTTTTAGATATTACACAACCTGAATTAACAACCGAATTAAATATTTCAATAACTAATCCGTTATCACAAAGTTCATCCAATCTTGTACAAGAAAATACAGAACAACAAACACCTACAAATCAAAATCACATTTCTATTAATAATTCAGGCTTTCAATTTTCCAAATAATTCTAATAATAACATCTCCCTTAAACTACCTCCCTTTTGGTCCAGAAGCTTGGTTTATTCAAACGGAGATACAATTTAATATAAAACAAATAAACGATGACACAAAGAAATATCAACATTTTGTTGTCGCTTTGCCACAAGAGGTCATAACGAAGGTTTTAGATGCAATTCTTAAAAAAATTATGTGAAAGAAAAAAATTCTCTGACAAACTGATGAATTTTTCAGGGATATGTCAAACATAGCATAGCACATAACATAGGTTCAGTATCAATAATAGGTAATGAATTGTTATACAAACTATGGATGCGTAAGCTTCCACAAGAACTTCAAATTCATTTAACCTTTTCTAACCTTTGTAATATAAAAGATAAAGTAACTTAAGCTGAAAAAATTTTAATCTTTAAGGTAGCAAACAAGTATTAATTCAAGTAGTATTTCTGATATTAATCAGGAAATGTTTCCAAGTTTTTTAAAAATTTCTTCAGAAATTTGTCAAAATTTGGAAAAATTAAAGTTAAGGCCCAAATAGACTACTAAAATTAAAGTTAAGGCCCAAATAGATTACACAAGCGCATTGACAAATATACTTTTTTCATTGCAATATACTCTACACAAACATTGCCCGTACAAACACCGAATTTTTCTTCGAAATATAAATTTTGTAAAAAATTATTTATGAATATATATACAGTTTGACAAAAATTCAATATGTTTGTGTAAAAATCAAAAATTTTTTATTTTTGTACAAGCAATCCGCAAGCTTTTGTACAAACACGAAACACCCTCATACACTACACAAGGGTAGAAGTTCAAATTTCCGCAGAAACTCTAGAAATAGAGCCTACGTATCGGTAGTACCTGTGTCACATTTTAAAAACATTAAGTCAAATTCAGAGAAACAAAATTTTAAATGTTGATATCGGTTTAAGGAGAAATTTCAGTTTTCCGTTTATTTTAGCTGATATAAGTACACCGATTATTGGAGCAGATTTTCTTGAACAATTTAATATATTAGTCGATATGAGGAAAAAAAAGAACTACAAGACTCTTTAACTAAATTAACAACATGTGGTTTATCAGGTTATAGGGAAATATTTTGTCAAAAAAATTTAGGTTCCGAAAACTAATTTACAACACTTTTACATAATTATTCAGAAATCACTTCAGATCCAGACTATACATAGAATTTCAACCAACGGCACACTACCTTTTTCAAGACCTAAAATTGAATTCGAATATCTCGTTAAAATTGGTGTATGTCGACCTTCAATGTCCCATGTAGCTTCTCCTCTACATTTTGTACCAAAGAAAGACCTTAATGATTGGAGACCGTGTAGCGATAAACAAGATTAAAATTTTAATATGCACGGAAAAAATATTTTTTCGAAGATTGATTTGGTGAGAGCATATCATCAAATCCAAGTCGCTCCCGACGAAATTAGTAAAAACGCTATAACTTCTCCATTCGGTATATTTGAGTTTGTTAGAATGCCTTTCGGTTTAAGAAATAGTGCTCAAACTTTTCAAAGGTTAATAAATGAAGTATTTTTTGAAGTAGATTTTGTTTTTACATATGAGAAGGAACATTTATATCATCTTAAAATAGTATTTGAACAGCTAAAAAACTTGGTTTAAATATTAAACCAACGAAGTGTGTTTTCAAAACATGGTATTCAACCTTCCAAAGATCGTATTACGCAATTAGCTCGTTTGAAAAACCGCTGACTATAAAAAACTTCAGAAATTTCTAGGTATGATTAATTATTATCATAGATGCATACCAAATCTAGCAAAAGATCTTATTCCTTTACACAATATAGTGACGGAAGGTATTAAAAACAAGGTGAATAAGATTATGTGACTAATGAAAGAGAAAAAGCTTTTAATATTGTTAAACACAAATTTACAGATAGGACTTTATTAAATCATTATAATAAAGACGCTAAAATATCTTTAGCTGTTGCTGTTAGATCAGCATTACAACAACAAAAGTACGATATTGTGGGTCCATTACCTGTTTCAAATGGATATAGATATTTATTGACTATTATAGATAGGACGACGAGACTGTCTGAAGTTTTTCCATTAAAAAAATCATATGAAAACATTATAAAGTCATTATTCGAAACTATATTCCCCGTTTTGGTATACCACTACAAATTACTATAGACCAAGGATCTCAATGGATTACGGTCAAACCCTTAGAATTCCTGGTGAACTTGTTATACCATCTACAGAAATAGGAAACAATAATTCCAATTTCATTCTTCAGAAATTGAAACAAAATTTTTCACAAACACGAAATTACATTTCACAGCAACAAGAAATGTTATATCCATCCTAATTTAATGAATAGCAAATATGTTTTTCTTAAAGTATTCACTTATAAAAAGTGATATTTTCGGGTCCGTTTGTATGGCTGAATTATCTTTAAAAATGCAGAAGTTATAAAGGTTTTATTTTTTCAGTCGTGGATTACCTTTTCATGGAATTGCCCCTGTGTTTATTTCTTTCGTAGCTCTCGTATTTCGTCCGTCATCCAATCTTCCTCTCTTCTAGGTTTGTTGCTTCCCAGCATGTCATTAACGGTTGTGCTACATCATCTCTGCTTACGTCGCACAGTACGTTGTCCAATAGACAAAAGAAAAAAATAGTTGTAAAGAATTAATTAAATATATATCGTTGGAAAGGTAATAAATCAGCTAATATATGGGTCATTTATATATATTTGTCATTAAAAATGGACTCTAAAATTTTTTGTGAGATGAAAAATGTTGATTGCAGATAGCTTTAGTAAAAACAAGTAAGAGTTCTATATTCGGCTGTGCCGAATCATATATACCTTGTTGTTAAAAAAACAGTCAGTACCAAAAAGTCCTCTTTTACATTCTGGGTTCATTATTATAGAAAACTCAATAAGTACCTTTTTAAAAACGAAAAAGTACCAAGAAGTTCCCTTTTATGTGTTCTTACCTAATTCCGAATCTACAAACTTAATTTCATATTTTTAGGTTCAATATTATCGAAAATTCAAAAAGTTCGCTTTTTCCGGTTCTCACCTAATTCCGACTCTACATACTTAATATCATATTTCCAAGATCATTATTATAGAAAACTACCAAAAAGTTCCTTTTTATGGATTCTCATTTAATTCCGAATCTACGTACTTAATTTCATTTTGAAAAAATTCCTTTTAAAAAACAAAAAAGTACCGAAATTTTTACTTTTTTGAGTTATCAACAAAATCCGACTTTACATACTTAATTTCATGTTTCTAGGTTCAATATTATAGAAAATTTTAAAATTACCTTTTAAAAAACGAAAAAGTACCATAAAGTTTTCTTTTATAATTTCTAACTTAAGCCAGGCTCCACATACCTAATTTAATGTTCCTAGACAAAAAACAACACACTACTGCTGGCCTCGCTCTGCCTTGTTTTTATAAAAAGGAGTACAATAACAAAATTTATCGTATGATTATGTATTTTGTTTTTTGTAATTTCTGTATGAGCATGAATAAAAAATTTGAATTTTTGATGAAATTTTCAGAGGTTGTCTCAGATTTTTGCTCATATCTCCGTTATTTATGGACCGATTTTGCTGATTTTAAATAGTAATCTTCCCGAAAGCATGTCTAATAGTATTATTGAAGATTCTGATCTAGACGATATCTGGGGTTTAAAAATATTATAATTTTGATGGATGATATAACAAATGTAGTATTTTTATACCCTACACCACAATAGTAGGGAGGGTACAATACGTTTGTGCTGATGTTTGTAACACACAAAAATATTGGTCCTGTACCACCTTAAAGTATACTGATCGATTCAAAATCATCTGATCGAATCAGAATCATTTTTTGAGTCGATTAATACATGTCCGTCCGCCTGTCTGTCCATGTAAACCTTGTGCGCAAGGAGAGGCCGCAATTTTAAGACAATTTGATGAAATTTGCACCAAGCACTTTTTTTGGCACAGGGACGAAGCCTATTGAAAATGGTTGAAATAGGTTCATTATTTCACCTAGCCCACATATAATCGTACCTCCCGATTTAGACTTATTATGCCATAATAACGTCAAATACATAAATGACACTGCAGATTTTCGTAATGATCGGTCCTTATTTGACGGTAGCCCCCATACAAACCCCGTAAAAAATCTCTTAAACGTCTAAAATTGACTTGAAAATTTGTATTGCAATGAAACTCAACAAAACTAACTGTTATTTAAAAATATATGCTTTTCCCAAATTTAATGAGGATTGGGCCATGTTTGACATATACTCTTATAAAAAAGCTCATTTAGAAAATCATTATAGTGGGGAGGGTATTAAGCGTTTGTGCTGATGTTTGTAACACCCAAAAATATTGGTAATAGAGCACCCTTAAATAATACCTGTACGAAATAACTCTTCGCTTCGAATGTTTGTAAGACACTGATTTTATTTATAAAACAAGTAGGAAAGTATAGTCGGGCATGGCCAACCATATGATACCCTACACCATGAGTATATTTTTACAATTTTTACTTTTATAAAATTTTTATTTTTTGTAAAGAAACTTTTATGTTGAATATTACCATAATTCCAAAATATTTAAGCCATTTATTGATAAAAAAAACTAAAATTTCTAAATGAGGCTTTATATAGGTCAAATATGGGCCGATCCTCGGTAAATTTGGGAAAAGGATATATTTCTAAATAACAGTTAGTTTTGTTGAGTTTCATTGCGATACAAATGGTTACAAGTCAATTTCAGACGTTTAAGTCATTTTTTGAAGGGGGGTTTGTATGGGGGCTATTTATCATTTATACTTATATAAAACTTATTTGTGCCAATTTTTAGAGAGATAGCAGAATATTTGACGTAATTATAGCATAAAAAGTTCAAATCGTTTGAATGGGGGCTAGGTGAAATAATGGACCGATTTCAACCATTCTCAATAGGCTTCGTCCTTGTGCCAAATAACATGCTTGGTCAAAATTTCATCAAATTATCTTGAAAATTGCGGCCTGTACCTTGCGCACAAGGTTTACATGGACAGTCAGCCAGCCGGGCAGACGGACGGACGGACGGACATGTCTTAATCGACTCAAAAAATGATTCTGAATCGATCGGTATACTTTAAGGTGGGTATTGGACCAATATTTTTGTATGTTACAAACATCAGCACAAACGTATAATACCCTCCCCACTATAGTGGTGTAGGGTATAATTAAAAACTTAACAACTAAGAACAAAAATCTTAATACTAAACTAAATTTATGTTTTAAACAGATGTGCGAGAAATGAGGGTTGTTTTACACATGTGCAAAATCCCAACGCACATGCGTATGTCTTATCATAATAAATTTATTATCTGTACATATGATAAGAGCGTAAGTGTGAGTTGATTTGGGTTTCTTATATATTTTACACATGCACATATTATTATAAGATAATATTATACTGAAATTTAAAACTAAATACTTAGGAATAAGGAAAATACAAATATTATTAATACAAATGCTGGTAGTTTTGTTTTTATTTCAAACATATAAAGAGTAAAATTTAACTAAAACACACATGAAGTATACATACTTATGTATGTATAAGTGTATATGTTCAATTAGTGTGAACATTCTGCCGAGAGCTATAAGACACCGGACGAGAAAAGTCTAATTTAACAACTGCATTTTTATTACAACACTCATACTTAATGTAAACAAAGATGAGAACTATGATGCTTTTTAGAATTATAATAAATGAGGCATGTCAATATTCATGGCTTCACTATCTCGACATCCTTCTGTAGTTTTTCTATATACTTTGTGTTGTTTATAATTGTGACGTCAAAAGGCTTCACCAACTTACTGTTTATTTTCTTACAATCCAGTTCTCAGTTTCGATGCAGTTAATGTTATACCTTCGTATGCTGCTACAGTGAGAATTAAGTTATCAAATACTGTAAATATCCAGTGATTCTCTGAAATAGTTTTTTCCAGACACTCTTCCTTGGGACATATTTAAAAGAGCAATCAGCATGTCGAGATTGTTTTAATGCAGAAACTTCACACGCACGTTCAACAGTTGGATTCCAAGGCATATTTCCTAAACAGTTGTACTGCCCTTGAAGATTCTTCTCACATTTGTTAAGTTGAGATTAAGACATTAAATAGTATATGTTCGTTGCAAAAATGTATACAATAAAATCATCTTGCACTATTGCCATAACCGCGGTAACTTCGTTATCTACAGGAAGTTCTCGTACACCTCAGAACTATGAGTTTGTATTAGAGGTATTTTCACTTGAACAACATTTAGCGAATCAATTATTGAAAGCAAAGGTTAGCTTTCAGTTCATGATAAACCTCCTTTAGTACAGTTCCAGTTGCCTTTCCGGAAAGCATGAGATTATGTGGCAATATTTCTTCGATATCCATTAATTCCTTTTGAACTTGTGAGGGTGTCAATAAATCTGGAGGAGTTAATACGATCTACCTCATCATCCAGAGGTCTGGAATTTAATGCAGCTTCGATTTGAGCAAGCAATGTACTCATTTCTACATAGGTTAGTTTCGTTTCTCCTATTGTTCGTTTTAAGTGAATCTTTACTGACTTGACTTCAGTTTCTCCAAAGTGAGGAAAGGTCGTTTATACGACCTTTGTACTCTGCCTTTAGAATATTTCATCTGAATAGGGCCAGCATAATCTATACCGACATGATTGAATGGAGCTGAGTTAATATCTCTTGCTTCAGGAAGATTCCCCATCAATTGTTTAGATTTCTCCTGACTGTATCGAATGCAAGTTGGACAGCTTCTTATAAATTTCATAATGATATTTTTCATATAAATAATCCAATAGTTTCGCCCTATAGCTTCAACTATGTGAGTTCCAGCAACTACTCCATTTTCCTTAAGATTTGATATCACATTATTAAATTCATTTTCTTGGTGACATCTTATTATAATTTTGTCTGCTACTTTCAATTCGCAAAATACAGATAAATGTTGAAATTCATTCGGCTTATTGATGAATCTTATGATGTATGTTACCACTCTTTGAAGCCTTGTATAATTTGAATACTTATTGATCACCTCCATTAGAAAGGTCGAACTCCTTAATCTTGTGACTGCAGTGACCACTATTTCAAAATTTTCTTCATTGCAAGGAAAATACACAAATGATTTATAAAGAATGTGCTTTATATTGTGAAGCACAAATACCGCGTGATGCAATATCTGCTGGATTATCTTTACTGCCTACGTGATTCCATATCGCATTTGGTATAATGTTGTTTATTTCTGCTACCCGATTTCGGAGGAATTTATCTTTGTTTGTTTCATTTTGACCCATGCTAAAGTTATTGTTGAATCAATCCAAACATATAGTTCCTGTCAATATTCATCTTCTTCATGGTTATTGAATTCTAATGATGTTTCTTCAATTTCTCAAAAGCATTCTAGATTGGTGGTGGTAGCTGACACGACTTTTTCAGGTTTTGTCTTTTTATTAGTAACATCCAAATATTGTTGATTGTGCCAAAACGCCCCTTTTTTATGAACTCCTTCTTGTGTGGAATTATATAGCCTCCAATTACAATATCTATCCTATCTGATTCATAAAGGGAAGGATCTGCAAGATTAAAGTTCTTCCATTCCTCGATGTCATTTTCAAATGATTGACTTGGTTGAGCTAATGTTAAAATAGACAGTATTAATGCTTCCGTTTTCACCAAGCTATTACTTAAGAATCTTGGCCAAAATACTAGTTTTGTTTTTGCGCTTGAGACTGCAACTACTGCACCTCCAAAACAATGGTTTTCCGTTTCGCATCTGGTTTTTGGTAGACGTAAAAGTTGAGGTGCCTCTTCTGACAATGTTGTTATTTGTGAACATCGATTAATTAGCGCCCTCAACATTAACTGTTCCCCATTTGCCGCTTTTATTTTAACTTGTGCTGTTGCCAGAAGTACTGATGTTGAAGTAGATCCTTTCGTAGTCACTGATGATGTTTGGGATTTGTCTTTATTTTCTTCGATAAGATGAAGAATTTTATGATGGCCTTTTCCACAATGACAGCATTTTACTTTGCTGGAGTACCACTTATTACTTTTATGTTCAATGCAGGTGAAGACCATCTGTTGCTATAAGCTAATTTTTGTATTGAGTGAAATGAGTTAGATGATTTGCTCATTTCACCTGTTTTTTTTTTTTGGAAATTCTTTTGTAACTTCCCCTTCGGGACTGCTTCCAAGGCTTGAACATCTTGTTCCAGAAAATCCATTACGTCCTCTAGGCTTTGGATTTTTTTATTTTTATCTAATTTCCTGATAATGATGCGGGCTTCAAAAGGTTCAGCATCCTTTAATTTTAGATTCATCCCCTTAAGAATGTAAATGCAACTGTTTGTTGTATCCAACAGTTGTTTAAGGTTAGCCGAAGATTCACTATCCATTATTGTTTGATTCAGCAATATGTCAACCTTTTATTTTCGTACCTTTGCTTAAGGACCTCCAGCGCAACTTCATAATTATTGGAAGTAATATTTAAATGCTGAATTAAATTTTTGCTTCGCCTTTAAGTGATGTCGTCAGCCTGTATATTTTTCTACGTCGGAAAGCTGATGGCAATCATGCATTAAACTTTTAAATAAGTCGTAGAATTATGCCCAGTCGTTTATAATTCCATCAAATTCGGGGATTTTTATTTTTGATAGGTTCGCAGAACTGGAAAAATCTATCTCCTACTTCCTATCAAAAAAGAGGAAAGTTTATTATATCCCACAGCACTATAGTAATTTAGCTTTGTCCATCTGACTTGTAATCAAACAACAAGTTTGATTACAAGTACTTTGTTCCAGTATAACCACAATTTTAGATTTTGGGGAAGGATCCAAGATATCAGAAGTCGCGCAAGATATAAGACGTCTAATTAAAAAATTGTCTAAGAGTGAAATATAGCTAAAGTCAATCCATAAATATTGATAAATAAAATGTTACGATCGGACATAAAATGGCGAAGTAATATATAAAAAACAAAAAGAGCGGTATTTTTAGGAGTGGCAATAAAATATTTTTTATATTTTTGGAAATGTTATTAAAATATCTTTAATCGTAGGGGGTGACTGACTCGACTTTTCTTCGACCCACCCTAGTGTGTATGTTCAATTAGTTTGAACAATACCAATCGGCTCAGAATCACTTGTGTCTGTCTGTTCGCAATTTTCATGATAATTTCATGAAATTTGGCACATACTCTTTTCTTGGTTCAAGGTCCATTATTTCGCCTAACCCCCATAAAACCGTACCACCCGAATGTTCAATTATGTCATCAAAAATCTGCAAAACTTAGTTTTATTGAACGATAAATGATATTACTAATTTTTATAGTGATTGGCTCTTGCCTCTATAAAAAATCTCCTTCAGAAAATATCTTGAAGGGTATAATTCACTTATAATTTCTAATAGAACGATTAAAATCTACATAAATAACTTTTAAGTAGACGTTACCAAAATTTATAAAGATAAGCTTATATTCACATTCCCCTCCCCTATTCCACAATACGGTTAAAAAACATTAAATGCTTTATTTTTCAACATACTGACTGGTGTAGGGTATCATATAATCGGTAATGTCCGACTTTACAATCATACTTGCTTATAAATAAATTGCTTAAATACTTTTGAATTAAGGTAAAATTCAACATAAAAGTTTCTTTACAAAGAAAATAAAGAAATTAGGGCTTGTCAGTTGGTACCTAAAGGAGTTGTCATTCGGTACCTAACTCTACGAATGTATTGGTAGAATTTTTGTATAAGTATTGTAGCTCCAACCACTTTCACTACTGATTCCAAACCTACATAGTTGCATAAAAACTTACTTTTTTATTTTATTGAAAGTCAAAATATATAAAGTTTAATATAAAATCGAATTAATGAGTTGCTATAAATAAAAACAAGGCTGGGCCGAATCTTAAATACACTCCGCCATTTCTAATTTGTCAAGTATTTGTAGAAATGAGTTTTCTCATGTCTTAAATTGAAAAATGACAAGATTTAAATCCATTATAATTCCAAGATTTATTGAATATTACATTTTTATAGCGCTTAGCAATATTAAGTAATTTGCATGTATGCATGTGTTTGAAAGGCTTAAGGTTTTTAAAAAAACATATATAATTTTGTTCTACATAAATTGAAAATGCAATTAGTTAAATACGATTAAAGCGTTTTTAGGGGCTGGACCTAATATGGGAGATATGAATAATTATAGACCGATCGTAAAAGATTCTGTACATAAAATCTATATTTCAGTCAAATTTTGTATCGTAATTTAGTGACAAGTTATGTGTGTTTAAGTGATTTTCTGAATGGAACCTTGTATTGGACTGACTACACCCATGTTATGAACCAATCGTAAAAAAAAATTTGGAAATAGAATTTTTTATACAAAACTAATATTTGTGCCAAATTTTGTATCAGTAGTTTTATTTATCAATGAGTAATGTGCTTTTAAGAGAGTTTCGTAAAAGGACTATGTACAATTATGTATATAAAGACAAAATTTCAAAGTTCTGTATCTATATCATTATTGGTAATAAATATTGTGAATCCAAGAGCAATATTTTTGCTAAATTTATGGATATCAATATTTGGTTATGAGTTATGTGCGTTTTCTCTGATTTTCGGGAGGGAACCTTGTACGGGAGCTATGACCAAGAATGAACCAATCGTGAAAAAATTTTAAATAATATTTATGTGTACTTTAAGTGTTAAGTTCCAAAAGCCACCTTGTGTGAGAGTTATGATCAATTATGGACCGATAGGAAAAAAATTTCACAATATTATTTCGCTATATATGAGCAATACTTGTGCCAAATTTTATATGGAGATCTTAATTTAATAATGAATTACGCGCGTTAAGATGATTTTCGGGAGGGGACCTTGTATGGGAGCTATGACCAATTATGGACCGATCCAAAAAAAACATTTATGGTAATATTTCTGTATATAAGAGAAATACTTATACCAAATTTTATATGGATGTCTTACTTTAATAATGAGTTATATTTATATGTATATGAGCAATAGTTATACCAACCTTTATATCGATACCTTAATTAAGTAATAAGTTATGTTTAAGTGATTTTCGGGAGGGGACTTTGTATGGGAGCTATGACCAATTATGGACCGAAATGTAATATCGATATCTTAATTTAGTAATGAGTTTTGCACGTTTAAGTGATTTTCGGGAGCGGACCTTGTATGTGAGCTATGTCCAATTATGGACACATCCAAAAAATTTTCCTCTAAATGAATTTTATTAACATAAAATTTTAACTTGAAAAATTTTGTGAAGATATCGGCATTGTGACGGAAGTTATTAACAAAAAACCCATTTTCCGGGAATATGTACTTTTGTATGGGAGGTATATGAAATTTTGGACCGATTCTGGCGATTTTACTCAGAGATTAAGCTCTTGTGTAGAAATGAATGTATGGTGATTTTTATGGAATTATCTTGCATAGTTTTCGAGAAAATTACATCGAAATTTGTAAAAAATGCTTATTTTTTTTCGAGGTTATTTTAAATTTTGATTCATTACTTTTCCCGATGTGAACCGATTTTGCTAATTTTTAATACCAAACAGCTTAGGATATCAATAAATATTTTCGGTGAAATTAGTTGATGTCCTTAGCTTAGTTTTAACGTGTTTTAGGCAGACAGACGGACATAGCTAAATCAACTCAGAATTTCATAAGGACCAAAAATATACTTTGTTGGGTCTTAGATGCATGTTTCTTGGTATTACACACGGAATGACAAAGTTATATATACCCTCAATCACCACTGATGGCGGTGGAGAGTATAATAAAAGTATAAAATAGTAGAAAAAATTTTAAAAGAAAAAATGACAGAAAACCTTTGTTTATTATTGGGATTTGGCTTATCTGGAGAACGATATAACACATTTACCCTCGACACCTTAGTAGTTAACTAGGTAAAATACTAAGTATCCATGGATAAGTTTTTAATCAGTTCATAATCAGAGATCATGCATTTATTTAAAAATGCGATACTCTGAGTGTGTATTATGTCCTTAATGGTTTGATGTCCAAATCTAGCATGTAAGTAATTCATGGATGCGGAATAAACGTAGGAGTTTGTGTATAATCTTTAAATCTTTTTTTGGTTTACTTCAATCTTTTTGACATGTGTTTTACAAGTTTTGCTCCAAACTGAGCACCCATAGAGCAAAATTGGTCTAATGGCTGTTTTGTATATGATTAATTTATTTTTAGATTTGAGGTGAGATCTCTTGTTAAGCAATGGATAAAGAGCTCGGAAACATTTGGTAGCTTTGTCCACTATGTATTCTACATGGGCAGCAAATGTCAATTTTCTGTCGAGTTGTATCCCAAGGTATTTAACAGTATTACTTAGAGGTATATTAACGTTCTTGATTTTGAGATGAATAGAAGGAGTACGTTTAGGCGACTTATTAAAGAGTTTTGTCCAAATTAATTTTAATTTTCCATTTATTATAGTACTTATTGCATTTGTGTAGACTTTTCTCTAATTTATTAATAACCACATTTGAAAGTTTGCCTTTGACGATCATAGCTAAATCGTCAGTATAGAGCCCTATTTCAGTACCTTTTTTAGTTACAAAGTCCGATACAAACAGTGAGTAGAATATGGGAGAGAGTACAGCTGAGATACTCCAGCAGGTATACTTACTTCGTGCAGACGATGCGGTGGTATTTATGTATACTTTGAACAACCGATCTGTTAGAAACGATTTTATTATTTTTTAAGATATACGTTGGGAAGTTTACCTTTTTAATTCATATACCAATCCATCATGCCAGATGCTATCGAATGCTTTTTCTATATAAGAACAACGCCAGTTGATAGTCTTTGACGTTTATTTTTATGAATCATTTTTGTTAATCTTTTTATTTAGTGTACCGTTGAATGTTGTTGGCGGAATCCAAATTATTCTTTATTGATCAAATTGTTATCATCGATAAAAGTATTTAATCTTGACAGAATCATTTTTTTCAAAGATTTCATCCACCGAACTTAATAAAATTATTGGTCTATAGCTAGTAATTATTTTTGGATCCTTACCTCGTTTATGTATGGCTACAACCTTTGCACATTTAAAGCTAATTTAAATATATTCATTAGAAATGAATATCTGGTAGTTTTATAAAAATATGTTAAGGATTCCATCATTACCGGGTGCTTTGTTATTTCTCAGTTGCATGACGTGTTGTTTAACTTCTTCGGTTCTTATAAGAATTTCACTGCCCAGAAATGGGATTTGTTCCTGGCAATTGCCGACTTGAACGCTATGTTTTATATTTTCAGTTATTTTGTGAGATTTTTCAAACTGATCAGCGATAAGTCTAGCTTTATCAACATCTTCATCAAAGTCTTAGTTGTTATGCTTCAGAGTTGGAATGTTATTATGTTTTTTCCCCGTAAGGGTTTTAATAATACACCAAAATCGTTTGGATCCTATAGGGAGCTTTGATAAAAACCGATTCCGGTTTTCATTTTATTTCTCATACGAATGCAAAGTTTTGTATTCATAGATATTTTACACAGATTAGGTGTAATTCTTTTTGTTGGAATTGTTGATTTAGCTGTACTGAATATGTGATTAAGCGTTTTAAGGGAATTATCTATTTGTTGTGGTGTCGTGATGTTATTGATATTTATATTTATTTGCCACAACGACTGTTCTATATTATTTTTAAAAAGGTCCAGTTAGCTTTTTTAAAGTCTAGAATTGTTGTTTCTTCTAGTTTTGGTCTAGCTTCTAATGAAAAGGTAACAGGCAGTGATCTGAAGGTAGGATGCTCTTATGAGATATAAGTGGTGTTATAAGTAAATCGGAGTTGGTCAGCATCAAATCAATAGTACTGGGTTGGCTAATGGTACCTTGAGGGTAACGAGTTGGTTCAGATTGTCGTGGTATTTGGGTGAATAAACAGATGTTAGTATTATCGACCGATTTTGTAGAAATAGCTCAACTGATACATTGATGATAAAAGCTACATTGTTCATTTAAGAGAGTTTTACATAGGAAAATTATAGCTTTTAGAACTTGTTGTAATTGTATCTTTTTGGAAAAAGAATTGATGCCTTGCTCATTTCAATACATAAAAGCTACATTGTTCATTTAAGAGAGTTTTACATAGGAAGATTATAGCTTTTAGAACTTGTTGTAATTGTATCTTTTTGGAAAAAGAATTGATGCCTTGCGCATTCCAATACATGATTTTTATTTCAGGATTAGACTCCATATTTAAGAAGACTCATGATGATATTAAGTTGGTCTAACTGAATCGAACATTTTTTTTGTACTATTACATTTTGAAAAATGAAGATGGGAAAGTTGGTACTGTTCATGATTAATATTGGTGCATATAATTGACGTCTTCCGGTTAACAGCGTTTTTATTGATAATTTTGCAATTAATTTTTAATTAGATCTGTGGGAATTTTATAAAGACTCTTTGTGGGTAAATATTTATTTGTGTATTTAAATATTTATCCATATTTTCAGAGAAGATTTTGGTTCCCATTGAGGTTCTACGAAACAAATATCCGTCATATCGTACTTTTTCAACGACTTTTGTGAACTCTACAGACGAGTCAACAACTATAGGCGGGGCCTTCTGTGGCTTTTTAGCAATAGCCGGCAGAGTTTGGGGTTTAACATTCATTTTATAATTTTTTGTTAATATAGCAAATTTATTGGTCGTAATAGACGACTTTAGGCCTTTAGATTTTCTTCTTCTTGCCATGTTCACCAGGTGATGCACGTAGATTTATTTTAAATATTCACTTGTTATATTAATAAACAAATGAATATCAAAACAGATAAGAGAGTAGATAAACTAACTGTTTATACCCACGATCGGCAACTCCTATACAGTGTTGCCACAACAACATTTTTTTTCTAACCAAAATTCGAATAAAAAATAACCAAATTAAGAAAAAATTAAACAATATTATTTTTATTTGTTTTTTGTTTACATTTGGACATTAAAATAGCAAATTCATTTTCTAAAGTGGAACTATGTTATAATAATATGGTATTATGGAGACAGTTATGAGCGTTAAAGTAATTTTCTGTACGGGATCTTATATGAGACGTATGGTCAATTATGGACCAATTCTCATAAAATCTGACAGAGATATTTTAGTTCCTTTAAACCTTGATTATGTTGAATTTTGTTTCTATATTGCAGTACATTATGAGCTTTAAAGTCATTTTTAGAGGAGACTTTTTATGAGGGATAGAGTCAATTATATACCGATCCTCATAAATTTTGACAAATACATTTCCAATAAAACTTTTTATATTGAATTTCATCGCTACAGATGCTTTTTTAAGCAATTTTCTGAATAGGCTCGGTGAAATCGTTGACCGATATTTCGTATTTTCAATACCAATCAAACTGGGTCGAAAAAATATTTCAGTTTTCTATCTTGTTTCTTTTCGACTCTATCGTGTTTTCAACAATAAATATATGTCTCTTCGCAGATTTGTTAACAAATGCAATTAATATTTATTTTAAAAAATAACTGAGTTTTTAACGCGTTTTAGCGCAATTTAATAATACTCCACATATGATTTTTTGGAAAACAATTTTAAATTATAAAATTCTTATCATTTTATGTACAGATTTGGAGATTTCGTTCGAAATTTGGATTTAAATTATAATACCATGTAGCGGATGTTAGCATTACATTCATAACTTCAGAAATATTTGTAAACGTAATCTATCCAAATTATCCGACAAATTGACCAAAATATAGAATTTAAGACGGTAGAATAAAAACTAGTATACAACATCATCTAGAAAATGTAAATAAAGAACTAAAAGTCATGGTCAGATAGTAGAAGTCAAAGGTCATGAGTATCAAATCTTTGCATATATTGCGATTATTGTTCGTCGTACGAGTTTAGATGTTATTACAACTTTTGTATACAATACAATTTCATTTTTCTTAGCTGTGCTACTTAAAAATATCATTTGATTAATACTTTAAAGATATTGTGATACTGTTCTTGCATCAATTAGCAGAACATTCTTTATTTATTCTTATTAAATCATTTATCTTACAAATTCGGCAAATTAGTCAGTATTTGTTTATTCAAAATTTCAAATAGGTATAGAAGTTGTAATTATACTTTAAATTTTAAATTTAATTTGGAGGACATAATCTACTAAGTACGTTGACAGACTATTCCCACCAAATTTTTTTTCATATAAGTATCGCGAGTTCTTTACTTAAAAATAGAAATATTAAAAAAGGACAGACGAGTTTGAATCGACCCAAAAAGTGATTTTAAGTTCATTGATGCACCAAAAGGAGAGAGAGTGGATTCATTATTCACGGTGTTAGATTGACTAGTGTAAATAAAATAATATTATGGTGTTGTTATGATTTTAATCAACTCATTTAATATGTGGAAAACTCATAGGTACTTTTGCTAAATCCTAACCAATTAAGATATCTAAAAACACCTTCGTGCACCTAAGTATAACAAGTAGATGTATAAATTGCAGTAATAAACAAATTTCGAATAGTAAAAAAAAATCCAAATATTACCAAAATTCAAATTTACATACATAATTGATTTAAAACTAGAGATAAAAGAATTTTTTTAATTTTATATTTGGAATAAAAGCAAACAGCATTTAGTTCAATTGTTTGCAAAAAATAACCAAAACGAAAAAATAATTCACATGTACACATGCAAATTAAAAATAACCAATTTTGGTTAATAATAATCAAAGTGGCAACACTGCTCCTATACACAGTGTTTTTTGTCCGTTACTAAATTTACACAGATTACTCACACGCATAGAAAACACAATTCAGTCTCATTTGTGCTGTCATCGAAGAAGGTTGTGTTGTCGCTCGTTTCTTGCTTTTGCAATGAAATTGAACGAAAGTATATTAATGAAGGGATGGACAATAATAACTATTGTTGTGTTTTTAGTATCTACACTACATATTTAGTAGTTTTTAGAATTATTAACTTTTTAAAATGTTTTTTCTTTCAACACAATTTGCAAATTATAATAATTAACCAAAATTTAATGTACTTTTGTTTAATTTTTACCTTTAATATGTATATATTTAATTACAAATATAGTTAAAAAGCTCAAATTTGTGTTTTTATATACTTATATTTTAATATTTAAAATAAATATGTGCAAAACAGGGCAAAAAATATTTGCTACTTTTAAACTAAAAAATATTAGTTTTGTGCTACATTAATATTATTTCTAAATATCAGTTTTCCATACATACATTTTTGTGGAGATGAGAGTATAATGATTTCTCATTTCTTGTTTTTTTTCGCCCTTTCACTTATACAAGTGCAAAATGTAGTAGTATATGTCTGCCGATCCTGGGTTTATACTAATCTCACACTTTTTTATAAACGAGAAATATGTTTTTTTTTTATTTTTTGACAGTTCATTTTTAAGGGATTTTAATAAAACGAGAAAAAAACGAAGTTGTAAAATTTGGTATTCATCATAATGTTTTGCAAATATGAGAAGAAACTAATTTAAAAATGTATTTATTAAATCTGTGAAAGTGTAAATTTTAATGTTTTATTTTTTTCCTAAAATTTTTATGTACGTTTTATGCAACTATGTAGGTTTGGAATCAGTGGTGAAAGTGGTTAGAGCTACAATACTTATACAAAAATTCTACGGATACATTCTTAGAGTTAGGTACCGAATGACAACTCCTTCAGGTACCAACTGACAAGCACCAATTTCTTTATATTATTTGTTTTCAGAAGTCTAAAATTTAATTTAAATTGAATAAATGTCAATAAAATATTTTTAATTAAAACTCAATTAACAAAAAATAGCATATTCATTAATTCATTAGGAATTGCCACAAACTAATATTTTATTAAAACTATTTATTTTATTAAAATAGAAAACATTGTCCTATGGGTTATACTAATATTGGAAGCAAATTGAAATATTATTTTAAATTATAAATAAATATATATCTTGTATAGACAGATATTATAAATGAATCCAATTTGTGTTAAAAATAAAAAATAAAGAACATGAAATACGTAATAAAAAAGCTAAATGATAGAAAAGCTCGATTATCCAACACTAGAAAAACATTACTGTCAAATACAAATAAAGACAATGAATTTTTTATTGCTGTTCGCGGATCCGGTAGTCACAAAAAATACTATTACAACGCTTAAAGACATAGAAATTGTAACAAATGAATTTATGAACAATTTTTAGCTTTAAATAATTCAGTGAGTAATGAATGCTTACGTTCAGATTATAATTTTTAATTTTAAAAGGTTTAAATATATATGTAAATTTCTCGAAATAATCGCAATAAAAAATCCATATTAAAAATTCCTTTTCGATTCGATGTTCGATTTCAAAAGGTACCAAACTTGTATTCTTAAATTTTTAATAGGTAAAAAATATAATTTCAATTTTTCCCAAAAAAGAGTTAAATTTCAAAAAAGTACCAGACACATATCCCCTTTTCAAACATATGACGACACAAATATTCTTTGTACCAATTGTTTTTCTACGATAGGGACAATGTACGCTCTGTCAGCGGATCCTCTGTTTCCCAATGTTATGTTTCGGCTTTTGTAACAATTTGATTTCTAACAATACTCTACCTATTATCCTGCGGTGATTTCCATGTATTAAGTCAATTTCAGTAATTGTTCGATTTCATTGTATTCAGCGGTTTTCCAGATATTTTAATCACCATGGTTCTGTTAAATAGTGGAACACAACAATTATTGATTGCCACATCCTTACTGAGATAACTAATATATATCTAATTAACACATACAAAATGATTTCACTAACACTCTTGCAACATTTTTTTATAAATTGTCAAATGACCTGTAAAATGACTGCTGATGTATCAAATTTATGGTAAAGGGTTTCATTTGCATATGAAATGTGAAATAATTACATTTGACTGTTACTGTGTTTCAGAGTTACATTTTTCGACATTATAAATTAATTATTTCTGTAAAAGCCAAAGATCAAGAGCGAAAAATTAAAAAATTTAAAAAGACTATAAATTATTATAAACAGAATTTAAAAATAGTGCAGAAGGCGGATCTGAAGATAAACACTTCGGAGTTTAATCAATCTATGGTAATATGGTTACTTTTAATTTTTAAATTTCGAAATTTATAATTTATTTACGGACAACTTATTTCCACAAATTATGTATAATGAAATGATTGTTAATTTATGTATATGATTATTATTTAATAAAATTTATAAAATATATATCTTAAAATATTAATAAATTGTGTTTTATTATAAATTGATATAGTCGTCCATCAGGCATGATCAGTCAATCCTGCCTTCTCTTTATGTTCTTGTAGGGCCGAGTTTAAATTAAACAAATGATTATTATGCTAAACCTAAAATTGTTATCATGATTAAAAAATAACAGGTACAGACGGCATTCATTAGCGTTATAACGCAATTGTTTAGACAACGTTGCCTAAAACAAACGTCATATTATTGTAAAATTTGTTTAGAGTTTTGTTTTGTGCAATTAAAATGTGTTTATTTACAAAATTTTTATTTAATTTTAACTATTTTTTTATAAAAAATAGCATTATTTCAATAAACTTATCTGTGAGTTGTCGTGATAAAATCAGCATTTTGTACATTTTTCCAAGTGCCGTGATAAATATTTATTTAATATAGACAAGGGGTTTACGGTACCTAAATATTGTTTGCCTCTGTTTACCTCTTGTAATTTAACACAAATCTTTTCTGATTCGTTCGTATGATTATTTTAATATATTGTCCCGAACTTTAATAATGTTGTCTTGCTTTTACTTATTTGGGGCTCCTTGCTTGTTTGTTTTGATTATACTATTCTTTTATACTGATATTACTTTTTTGCTTAATTTTAAAAATATTTAAATTTAAAGTATACTTTAAGGCTCTTTTTTTTATTTAAATTTATTATTACACTGTTAGAAATGTAGTGTTCCTTTGAACATCGCAATGAGAATCGAATAGGATCGTTGATAGGTCAAATGGTCTCATCTGGTCTTGCACTAAATGCAGCCCCTATGATGTTAATTTCCATAAAGTTTTAATGATGCGAAATTGGGATATTATTAAGGATTTTTCCATACTAAGTGACAAACTTAGAAAAGTTGAGGAACTTTTTACCAACTTTGATGTGTCACAATTAGTAGGAGCCTCCCATCAAGGTTATAGGCCGAAGTGTACCGGTCCCCGGTGACGCCGGTCTCAGCCCAGTCTCCTTGGACTGGATCGATTAGTAAACAATTGCACCTTTAGGTCAAAATGCTTCTGGGACTCACTACTGTGGAATAATTTTAGAATAGGTTTCGAGGATTCTGACTTCATTGTTCAGAAATTTAAATTTTCGCAACCTAGGAATATTTCCTCTTTCAAGATTATTGCTCCTTTGAAATTGTTCAATATTCTAGCCCAGGGGCCGGCAAACTAAGGCTCGCGAGCCAAACGTGGCTCTTTGGACGTCGAGCTGTGGCTCTTTCGTTTCATACACACATTTTATTTATTAAAAAATTATATATAATATAAAATCATTCCGATTTAGTTAATGAGCAACGCAACTAATATATAAATGTATATACAACTTTGTAACTTTGCTTAATCGTTCTGTACATGAGCAAAAAAAAAAACAAGTATGAATGTATAGTCGGGCGTAGCCGACCATATGATACCCTACACCAGTCAATATGTATGTTAAAAATGGGGGTTATTTAAAAAAATAAAGCATTTGGTTTGTTTTTTTTTTTAACTTTATTTCGGAATATTTTTACTTTTTTTGGCAAAAAAAGAGATTTTTTTAAAAGGGCCCAAAGGGGAGTAGGGAAAAATATGGCCCTATCCTTAAAAATGTTGGTAGGGGGAGTTAAGTCTTCTTCAATATTATTTATGTAGAATTTAAAAGTGTTATTAGTGTTTGTAAGTGAATTTTGACCTTTAAGTCATTTTCTGAAGGGGAGTTTGTATGGGGGATAGGGTCAATTGAAGCCCGATCATTACAAAAATCGGTAGTGTCATTTAAAGTTCTATAAAACTAAGTTTTGTCGACTTTTGTTAACATAATAGATCATTTAAGTTAATTATAAGCCAAAAGGACCTATTTGGGGGGTACGGTTGTATGGGGGCTAGAAACATCAGCACAAACCCAATATACCCTCCCCACTAAAGTGGTGTAGGGTATAAAAAACAAATACTTTTTGAATGAGAGAGAAAGCAACACAATTAGCTTTTCGCTCATTTTAAATCCGCATTGAGCCACTTGGAATTGGCATTGGATCTCTAGAAATTCAGTTGATAAATTTAAAAAGTAAAACTTTGCACAATGGAAAATTGTCAAAGTTTAAAAGCAAGTTGGAAGAGTTAGGTAAAAAGCTAACTAACAAATGAAAATTTAGAGTCATTTTTGGAACTTTAAACAACATGTTGTGATCCAAACATTCTAAAGCCATCACTCCCATTGAATTTATTCCATGTACAAGTTAATATTGTAAGTAAATGTTTAATTCTTTAAAGTATTAATTGAAAAGTTCCCTATAAACAAATCATATCAGCTATAAGATGTAAGTCACACTTTCCAAAATTTTAGTGTTTTTTAATTAAAACATATGTTTAGATTTTATACAGTTAAACACTAAAAACTTGGTCTTTTTAAAAATTTTAATCTTTTTTTAAAGAATTTTATATTGTTTGCACGCCAAAAATGTAATATTTATAAATATATGATGATATATTTTGAACATAAAATGTGGGCTTTAAATAAAGGAACAGAAAGCGTGTTATGGACCCATCCTTACAAAATTTGGTAATGAGATTTTGGATCCAATAAATCTTTTTATACCCTACACCACTTTAGTGGGGATGGTTATTGGGTTTGTGCTGATGTTTGTTACATACAAAAATATATGTCCTATACCGGCTTAAAGTATACCAATAGACTTAGAATCGTTTTCTGAGTCCCATAACCCATACAACAGAAGCCCCAAAAAGGGCTTCTGAGCTCATAATTATGTTAAATATGCCTGTATATCGATAAAAAGTGGCACAACTAAGTTTTATACAAGCCTTGATGACCTTGTCAAATTTCAGAAAGATCGGCCCCATTTGACCCTAGCTCCCATACAAAGTCCCTTCAGAAAATTACTTGAATGTCCAATATTAACTTATAAACACAAATATCGCGGTGAAATTCAGCACAAATAAATATTATATAAATATATTCACAAAACTTTATCGGGCTTGGTCCTCATAATGTTCCGATCCTCTTCAAATTTGGTGGAGAGATTTTGTTAATTTTGTTTGTTTTTATAAAACTTGTTTGTGTCGAATTTCGTCGCTTACTGCTATTATTAAGTCACTTATGAGCGATAGCGTAATTTTCGAATGGATATCTAATATGAGTTGTATTATTAAGCCAAAGAAAGATAGATTTTTGTTTTTATACAACTGTTTATGTCGAATTTCGTCGCTATACTGATACTGTTATGTCAATTATGATCGCTAGTGTAATTTTCTGAAAGATTCCTTGATCTATTATGGTTCGATGTCCGCAATACTTTCTATTTCGCAAAAATTTCTGTTTGCAAAAAAAAATCGGCAAAAATTTTTCTCGATTGCTGCCACTATGACACTTATACTGTATTATGGCAAATGCCTTTTATCACTGCCTGTGATATTACTGTTGCCCAACTCTAATAAATGTTTAATTTATATAACAAATATTAAAAAAAAAACATATGAAAATTCAAAAAGTATTTGTAGTCAAAAATGTATATAATTAAAACAAAATTGTTTTTGAAGTCAATTCATAAAGTATTTGCAATGTTTCAATAAATGAACATTTTTTGGCTCTTTTAAAACAAATGTTTTGTAAACTGTAAATTTTGGCTCTTCCGATTCAAAAGTTGGCCGACCCCTGTTCTAGCCGATAAATCTATATGGACTGACGGTGCTCTAGTTAGGGAATTTGTTCACAGGGATGGACCAAGAACTGCTAGGGTGGCTACTTTATCAAAAAACTAGAAATTAAAATGATTCGTCGTCAATCCTATATCAGAATGCACAGTGGGGCAGAATGGAAATTTTTTGGAAATAATGAAAGATGGAAATGGAAAGATGAACCCCGCAGATGCCCCAGGGACGGAGCTGTGGCGGCTCAAAGTAGGGTACCTACGACATGTAAAATTTTTAAACTCGTGGCATTTTTTTGTTTTTCACCCAAATGCTTGGACATACTACTTATCTCTTATAATATCCGAGTTATAGGCATTTAAAAATTTACCATACCTTGGCCCACCTTTCTTTGAATACCGGGCGTAATTTTGGACCAAATGGACTCAATTATACGTTTTTTAATTTAAAAATTCAAAAAATCTAAAATTTTTTTGCCCAAAATGTGTCTAAACTCTTTTATTAATAAAATAAAATTTTCTTTAAGAACATATAACAATTTTATAGTTTTCTAAAAGGTATCTTGTCCTATTTTTTGAAAATGTTGCCACTGCGTCCTTCCGAATATGACCTATTTTTTATCAAAACTTCAACTTTGGGCGACATGTTCTAAAATCTCAAAGCTGAGATCAGAAAACTGAAAGCAGTTTTGGAAACCTCAATATGTTTTCCATTTACTCCAAAAGTATTTTCCCAGCCCTGAAAGATATGTGGACCCTATGGGCAAAAATGTAAAAAATCCCATTTTTGGGATTTTCATTCCTATTTTTGGGAATTGCGGGATGCCCTTTGACCTTTTTAATTTTTTTTGCATTTTCTTATTTGAAATGACAAATTTAACAAGCGTTGAAGATTTCATTGAGTTTTGTTCATAAATAAAGATTTTTTCCTATATTACATATTTGTTAAATTTCTAAAACTATGATTTATATCAAAATTTTAATAGGGTCGCAGATAGCTACAACAATTTAGTCCATATTTATCCCTTAATATCTTTTTTTAGTTAGATATGGAAATTCTCGACCCTTTACAAAAAATTTCAAGCCAATATCTCAATTACATTCAAAAATATGTTCATTTAAACCTGTGTCCTTTAATTTCATCTTTTTCATATTTTAGTATGACAGAACATACATTTAGTGTTGAATAAAATATTTGGACAATTTTTAAAAATTATTTAGTTAATTATTTTATTAAAGACTATAACATTGTATATACAATAAAAAAATATAATTTTATTATGAGCAACGCACATCAACACCTAAATCACCCCACACAAACCACCTTTCCCGCCCACCGAAATATAAAACACAATTTAATACAATTTCGTCAGTTAGTATAATAGCTTTTTTTATTTGAACTGTTTATCTTAAACATAATACAATTAATTCTTACAACCTACTTATATAGTTAATTCCTAACACTACTTATTTTCTATAAAATAATCTGTCATAACGGTATACATATCCATAAGGTAATATAAGTCCTTTAAATCTTCCTCGTTTTGAGATGATAGAGTTTCATAACAAATCCATCTTTTTCAAAATCACGAAAAAACCTTCTCGCCGTATTACCGTAATTTGTACTACCGCAACTTGGAAGTGGTTTGTCGATGTTTAATCCCATCTGAACTTTAAATTCTTCTTGGATTCTGCTTTTTTCCGCAGCTCTCAGTTCTTTCAATTCTTCATTATTTTTTGTTGATTTAGTAAGATTCTCTGGCACACTTCTATATTTGAGGTCGTATGCTATGTGTAAAAAGTAATCCAAAAATCGTATTCTGGCATGAAGTGGTGAAATTCCGAAAGACAGGACTTCTTCATTAATACTTTTGCTTTTGTTTATATTTGAGAAAGAAGTTTCTGTTATGGCATTGCTGACCTTTCCATCAATCATTGTTAAGCTTAGCTGATATGATACGTTAATAGAGAATTCCTTTATTTTTATGCAAATGGGCTCCAGTGCATTTATTTCATCTTTTAAATATTCCACTAAATCTTTTGTTGTTTTCTTTGACTCCTTTATATATTCAAATCCAATGGGTCTACAAAAAATTTTTGAACCCGGAGTTGTATTGATACATATATCTTCAAATGAATTTCCGATGCTTGACGATGATGAATTAAGGGAATATGAACGAATTCGTAATGGCACAAATGAATTTCCGATGCTTGACGATGATGGATTAAGGGAATATGAACGAATTCGTAATGGCACTAATGATGACATAAATACACTTTTGTATTCTGCTAATGTCCGACTTCCACAAGCTTGTTTGTATTCTGGAAGTGTTGATAAACCGTCACATCCCCACTTACACATTAAGACAACATCACAGTTATGAATTTTCCTTAGATGGTCTTCTGAAAAGTCTGACACAATTCTTGATGCTGTTAATGATGCTTATATACCAATTCTTGTCATTTCCGATACAGGTATTCCAAAGTAAAAAATTACGAACTGTCTACCTATTAACATTTTGGACTATATTACTATAACCTGTAATTCAGTCATTGATATTTCTTATTAGTGAATGAATCGAAATTATCATTACCTGTATATTTTTACCAACATGATCATAAACGAAACAGAACTAAATGATCTGTCGAAAAAATTGAGGTAAAAAATAGTTATAAATTTCTGAAAATTTAAGCATAATAGGACCTTTCAATTATAAGGATAAGCAAACAAATAGAAAATAGGTAAATATAAGATTTAAACATGTTCTGTCATATTTAATACTAAAATATGAAAAATATGAAATTAAAGGATACAGGTTTAAATGAACATATTTTTGAATGTAATTGAGATATTGGCTTGAAATTTTTTGTAAAGGGCCGAGAATTTCCATATCTAACTAAAAAAAGATATTAAGGGATAAATATGGACTAAATTGTTGTAGCTATCTGCGACCCTATTAAATTTTTGATATAAATCATAGTTTTAGAAATTTAACAAATATGTAATATATGACAAAATCTTTATTTATGAACAAAACTCAATGAAATCTTCAACGCTTGTTAAATTTGTCATTTCAAATTAAAAAGGTCAAAGGGCATCCCGCAATTCCCAAAAATAGGAATGAAAATCCCAAAAATGGGATTTTTTTACATTTTTGCCCATAGGGTCCACATTTTTTTCAGGGCTTGGAAAATACTTTTGGAGTAAATTGAGGTTTCCAAAACTGCTTTCAGTTTTCTGATCCCAGCTTTGGGATTTTAGAACATGTCGCCCAAAGTTGAAGTTTTGATAAAAAATAGTTCATATTCGGAAGGACGCAACATTTTCAAAAAATAGGACAAGTTTTTTACGCCAAAGCGTTCTACGTAAAGATACCTTTTAGAAAACTATAAAATTGTTACGGCAAAAATCTAAAATTTTTTGAATTTTTAAATTAAAAAACGTATATTTTTGGATCTGTAATTGATATTGATCTGAAATTTTTTGTATATTATTGGAAATATTTGGTCCAAAATTGCGCCCGGTATTCAAAAAAAGGCGGTCCAAGGTATGGTAAATTTTGTATCACTAAATTTTTAAATACCTATAACTCGGATATTATAAGAGATAAGTAGTAGTAGCTTTCAGAAAATATAAAAATTTTTGTATTTGGGTGAAAAACAAAAAAATGGCACGAGATTAAAAATTTTACATGTCGTAGGTACCCTACTTTGAGCCGCCACAGCTCCGTCCCTGGGGCATCTGCGGAATCTAGAAATGCCAGATTTATTTCCAAAAAATTTACATTCTGCCCCACTGTGAAATGTTAGAGTTTTGATACTAAATTAACTGATGTATATGGAAAAAGTATGGGATGTGATTATAATATCGTATATTTTTGTTAACTTTCAGTTGTATAGCAATGATAGATATGTAGATAATAATGTTAATATAAAAAAAAGGCGAAGGTGTATTAATTGATGTTCAAAGCTCTATTGCCTCTGAGCGTTACAAATTCTCTTTTCAGATCATGGATGAATTTTTATGTGTTTGCTTAAATTTCATGAATACTCATAATTTCTTTTCTTGCTCATATATTCCAACCAATTCCCATCAGGATGTTTATTTACAACATGCAAATTTGATCAATATTATATCATCAAAACTATCTGACTTTAACTTACCGAAGGTATCTTGAATTTATTGTCCTGATATAGCATGATTGATGCCTTTGTCTTCCATTAAATTCGTTGATGAATTTTTTAACTCGTTCTTTGAACTTAGTCTTATTCAGTATAACAATATTCCTAATACATGTGGTAGATTCTTAGATCTTGTCTTCGCTAACTCTCCCAACATATCATTATTGAGAGCATTTCCTTTCGTATGTCCTGAAGACATTTATCATCCTACATAACTAATTAGCCTTGATTTTTCAAACTTTTCTATAGCTCCTTCATCTAATTCAACTTTGGCAAAACAAATTAATATTTATTCACAAAAATTTTTGTTAATATTCATTTGCAACACACTGATGAATTGAACCTTGATATTTATTCATTTAATTCTGTTCTTTTTAAGGGTTTTAATATTGCTGTACCTTTTTCTAATACTTTGAATGGTAAGAGTGGTCCTGCTTGATTTACTAAAGAACTTAAAAGAGCTAAGAACGTTAAAATTAGGTTGTTTAAAAAATATATTGAAAATGGGTCTGCAGTTAACTATATTAGATATTCTGTTGCAAGGTGCTAATTTAGTTCTATGAACCGTAAATCTTATTCCGAATACTTGCGACGTACGATGGATAAAATTAAAGTTGATCCTAGGAGCTTTTATAGTTTTGTAAACTCCAAACGTAGAATAAGCGGATATCCAACATCTTTGTGATTTAATAGTGTTGAATTGATGGATGAACCCGCTATTTCCGATTTATTTGCTGACTTTTTTCAGGGCAGTTATACTACAATCGACATCGACGAATTTACTTGAATTAACTAGTCACATTTTTCAAGATTTCTCCAGTGGCTACCAGACTGATGTCATTTGTACTGACTTCAGTAAGGCTTTTGACACTGTTAATCATGACCTCTTATTGTTTAAATTGGATTTAATTGGTTTTCCTCCTCGTTTACTTTGTTGGATTTCATCATATGTGAAAACTCGAACGCAACAAGTATTGTTTAACGATTGATCATAAATTGAACTTCAATCTGCAAGTGTCTTCTTGTGTTAATAAAGCTAAATCGCTATTAGGATTTATAAAAAGGTGGTCTAGGGAATTTAATGACCCATACGTAACTAAAAATTTATTTACTTGTCTGGTCAGACCAGTACTGGAATAAGTATGACTCTGTTGTTTGGTCCCCAAATTATAGTTGTTATATTGATAGTATTGAATCTGTTCAAAAACAATTTCTCTTGTTTGCTTTTCGTGGATGAAGAACATCATTAACAATTAATTAATTTGCCTTCTCTTCGGAAAGAAGATTTTCTTTGTGGTTAAACTTATTAATGGTGATATTGATTCAATGAAGTTACTCCGTGAAATTTCTTTTAATGTTCCTAATCGACTTACAAGGAACTTCGTACCTATAGGATTAAATTTGTGTCGCTATAACTATGAAGAATTTTATCTTTTTTACAGTCTCTGCTCACAAACAAATCAAATAAACAAATATTTCTCGCTATCCGATCCTATATATAGAATCAAACAAATTTTGCTTTGCGAATTATGACTCTTGCCAACTTTTTTCTGTCCAGTGATATAGGATATATATTCCTGCTGATGTCAAATGTTCCTGCTTATTGCATTATTAAGTTCTTTGATAGGTTAAAGAACTAGTGTTCTGTCGATAACCATTTACATCTATTTTTCTATGTTCCTGTGCTCCTGCTTAATCTTCCGGTTATTTTATTTTTGTTCCTGTGTTCCTTGCCTTGTGTATTTTGTTTTTTATTTCGTTTAGCGTTGTTGTTCATTTTGTTTTGCTTTTGGTGTAATAATAATGTAGTCGGGAAAAAAATTATAACACTAATATGTTTTGGTTCTCAATGGGTTAATGATATAAGCATATAGTAGTACATATAGGCGAAACTGAGAGAATAAAACAAACTTGTGAGAACTAAACGCACTCACAAACTTCAAATTTTCTTCACAAAATTGCAAGCATATTAGCACTTATATGTTTTTTTTTATCACTTAAACTAACTGTTTATTATTTTTTGAGAAACTTTTCATTTATTTAAAACCCCAAAAATTATTCTTTGACATTTCATTTTAATTAAAACTGAAAAAAGAAAAATAACAAAATGTCGTGTTTATAATATATTTTGAGATAAAATATATTTTCAAAAAAATAATTAACTAATATTTCCATTCACTAGGATATAAAATTCCATTAATAACACACAACAAATAACGTCAATATATAATACATTTTTTTATTTAGTACTTTTTGAACAACTGTGCACAGTGGGGCAGAATGGAAATTTTTTGGAAATAAATCTGGCAATTCTACGGCTGATCCGATAGGGATAAAATTTGGCGTGAGAGTAGCCAAGGAGTATTCGAGTTTAAGTTTTGAAGATGAACCCCGCAGATGCCCCAGGGACGGAGCTGTGGCGGCTCAAAGTAGGGTACCTGCGACATGTAAAATTTTATATTTTATTTTATATTTTCTGAAAGCGCTTGACGAAATCTTGAAAAAACATGCTTGGACATACTACTTATCTCTTACAATACCCGAGTTATAGGCATATAAAAATTTAGTGATATAAAATTTACCATACCTTGGTCCGCCTTTTTTTGAATACCGGGCGTAATTTTGGACCAAATGGACTCAATTTTTTCTTGTTAGTTAGACAACAAAATTTCCAATAATATACAAAAAATTTAATATCAATATCATTTACAGATCCAAAAATATACGTTTTTTAATTTAAAAATTCCCAAAATTTTAGATTTTTGCCGTTTTTTTGCCCAAAATGTGTCTTTACTCTTTTATTAATAAAATAAAATTTTCTTTAACAACAAATAACAATTTTATAGTTTTCTAAAAGGTATCTTTATGCAGAACGCTTTGGCGTAAAAAACTTGTCCTATTTTTTGAAAATGTTGCCAATGCGTCCTTCCGAATATGACCTATTTTTTATCAAAACTTCAATTTTGGGCGACATGTTCTAAAATCCCAAAGCTGGGATCAGAAAACTGAAAGCAGTTTTGGAAACCTCAATATGTTTTCTATTTACTCCAAAAGTATTTTCCCAGCCCTGAAAGAAATGTGGACCCTATGGGCAAAAATGTAAAAAAGCCTTTTTTTGGGATTTTCATTCCTATTTTTGGGAATTGCGGGATGCCCTTTGACCTTTTCAATTTTTTTTTTTTGCATTTTCTTATATGAAATGACAAATTTAACAGGCGTTGAAGATTTCATTGAGTTTCGTTCATAAATAAAGATTTTGTCATTTATTACATATTTGTTAAATTTCTAAAACTATGGTTTATATCAAAATTTTAAGAGGGTCGCAGATAGCTACAACAATTTAGTCTATATTTACCCCTAATATCTTTTTTTAGTTAGATATGGAAATTCTCGACCCTTTACAAAAAATTTCAAGCCAATATCTCAATTACATTCAAAAATATGTTCATTTAAACCTGTGTCCTTTAATTTCATCTTTTTCATATTTTAGTATTAAGTATGACAGAACATACATTTGGTGTTGAATAAAATATTTGGACAAATTTTAAAAATTATTTAGTTAATTATTTTATTAAAGACTATAACATTGTATATACAATAAAAAAAATATAATATAAAAAATACAATTTTATACAATATCATCAGTTAGTATAATAGCTTTTTTTATTTGAACTGTTTATCTTAAACATAATACAATTAATTCTTTCAACCTACTTATATAGTTAATTCCTAACACTACTTATTTTCTATAAAATAATCTGTCATATCGGTATACATATCCAGAAGGTAATATAAGTCCTTTAAATCTTCCTCGTTTTGAGATGATAGAGTTTCATAACAAATCCATCTTTTTCGCATAGTTGAAAGAACAGGATCAGAAGATAGAAGTAAACTATTAAAAAAATCTTCATTCTGTGATTGCCTGGAGCATTTTCTTGAGCTGAAAAGTTGAACATGCTTAAAATCTCGATTCCTCGCTTCCTGGGCTTCTTCTGTTAACTCTCCAAATGGAAGAATATTCAATTCAATTATTATTTGACCATGACACAATACTTTGTGTACTGTTGTTGTTAGTTCCCTCATTGGATACAGAGATACAAGTAATTTAGAAATTTCAGATGTATATTCCCCAAATCGATTTCCATTAACTTTATGTTTACTATGTAGTGCCATTAAAATAGTGTTAACTCTTCGAAGCAACTCCTTGTCGATTCCAGTTAGTTTTGAAGTAATTTCAAAATCACGAAAAAACCTTGTCGCCGTATTACCGTCATTTGTACTACCGCAACTTGGAAGTGGTTTGTCGATGTTTAATCCCATCTGAACTTTAAATTCTTCTTGGATTCTGCTTTTTTCCGCAGCTCTTTCAATTCTTCATTATTTTTTGTTGATTTAGTAAGATTCTCTGGCACACTTCTATATTTGAGGTCGTATGCTATGTGTAAAAAGTAATCCAAAAATCGTATTCTGGAATGAAGTGGTGAAATTCTGAAAGACAAGACTTCTTCATTAATACTTCTGCTTTTGTTTATATTTGAGAATTGCGACTTTTTCTCATTACATGTTGAGCATCTCCAGAAGGAAGAAGTTTCTGTTATGGCATTGCTGACCTTTCCATCAATCATTGTTAAGTTTAGCTGATATGATACGTTAATAGAGAATTCCTTTATTTTTATGCAAATGGGCTCCAGTGCATTAATTTCATCTTTCTATTCCACTAAATCTTTTGTTGTTTTCTTTGACTCCTTTATATATTGAAATCCAATGGGTCTACAAAAATTTTTTGAACCCGGAGTTGTATTGATCCATATATCTTCAAATGAATTTCCGATGCTTGACAATGATGGATTAAGGGAATATGAACGAATCCGTAATGGTACTAATGATGACATAAATACACTTTTGTAGTCTGCTAATGTCCGACTTGTTTGTATTCTGAAGGTTCTGATAAACCGTCACATCCCCACTTACACATTAAGACAACATCACAGTTATGAATTTTCCTTAGTTGGTCTTGTAAAGTCTGACACAATTCTTGATGCTGTGTTTTCGAGCAAAGATGATATATCAATACAAGCTTCCACATCATTAACAGCAATAGGTGATGGTAGGATAGTTTTTTTTTCCTTGTATGATGATAGTATATTGTGTCCTTATTCATGCAGAGCTTTCCTTAATATTTGGTACTTATTTCGACTGTGACCCAGTTCCAACTTAAGCGCTATTGCTTCCTCTTCAGTAAAATTTGATTGTGATGTTGGAGTTGGTATACTTTCCACAATTCGCTTAAGTCGTTTTGGTGATGCATTATTAGGAAGAATAGTTGCAAAATGTACGGCATCCATAGATTGGTTTTCCTTTTTCAGCATTTCGTTAAATGTATCAGCAATTTCCTCATTTGAGATTCAAAAAAGTTTTTGTGTGACCCTCTTTTTTGACCTTGAACATAAGTCTTCGTATGACTTGCAATGCGAACTCGAATACTCCTTGGCTACGCTCACGCCAAATTTTATCCCGATCGAATCAGCCGTTTAGAAATGCCAGATTTATTTCCAAAAAATTTCCATTCTGCCCCACTGTGCTGTGTTTATTTTTGTGCTTCTACTAATACATTATCACCAGTTAGGTCTTTGACAGGGAACTTAGGTCATTGACAATCAGTTTCGTCTATGCTGTACTATATGTCCTTATAGTATAAGTTGAAGACTGTATAAAATAATACATCAGTTGATCAGTTTATATCGACCGTATAAAATAATAACACTTGAGATGTATAAAATCTACTAAAATATAAATTTTAAACCCTTTCATGTACCGTTATATCGGTATGTTTTAAAAAAAATAAAAAAAATCATAAAAACTGATTGGTTCTCAATGGGTTAATGATATTTGTCATCTTACACGTCAATGGAAAGCTCTAAGGCCTTTTCAATGATACCCATATCGACCATATACGTTTATCAGTAATCAAGATATATCCAATTATTATCAAACTTTGGAGGCTATTAGAACGGATAATTTTTTTCATCACTGCACTCAGATCGTAAAATGCTACAAGGTAGTAAATTAAAAATTTAAAAATCAGCTGGATTAGAACACTTAATTTGGTTCATTTCTATACAAATATACTTTAATATAATATTTATCAAATAATTTATTGTTTTTTTTAATTTTTTGTTGCTACTCTGTCAAAATAACCACAAATGACTTCCGATTGGTTGCTATCCATAATCGAACATTAATTTTGATCATATTCTATATTAATGGCCCCAATCAACGTACAAATGATGTCGTTAGTTAGAAAAATATTAAATACAATTATAACAATGTAAAATGTAGTAAGTAACAAAATTCCCTTTTAAATTTTGATATTTATAATACCCCATTTACACATACATGAAATCTAGTAGATTCGTTTAAAATCTATTTAAAATCTAGACCGTTTACACTTACTATTTATGGAATTTAGGAAGATTTAATTTTTCAAATATTTCTTGAAATTGGGTTTGATGTGAAAAATAAGAAGGAAAATTGGATATTTATTAACATTTTTTTATAATAAAAAATTAGATATTTAAATATAATATTACCTTCTATTTTAAATAAACTTTTTGTTTTATTTTTCTCGTTTTTCTTTTGTAGCGTCGTGTATAGTATTATTTGTATGGGAAATCTAATAAAAATCAAATAGATTTGGCTCAAAATCTCATAAGTACTAGATTTCGTGTATGTGTAAATGGGGTATAATACCCTTCTTTTAACAACTACTTACCTCTAGGATTAATAAGGCGAGAGTCAAAATTTTATGTTTCTATGGTCTATCTATAAAATGTGAAATTTTTGATACTTTCGGCAAAAAGTTGTTAGTGGAAAAATCAGGCAAATTCTAGGGTCTTTCAATACAAAGTGAAAAATTTGTAGATTTTCGAAAAAAAGTTGTTAGGGGAAAAAAAATCTGGCAAAATTAGCAGTTTCTAAAAAAGGGAAAACGGTTTTCGATAGTAAATAACTAATTCTATTAAATCAAAAAAACACACAAAAAATGAGTTTAGTCCCCCTAAATTTGCAAAATCTGACACTGTGCGCTGCTGAAATCAAAAGGTGTAAGCGAAACCGCTCACAGGTTGAGAATGGTAAATCACCGAAAAGGAGGAAGGTAATAGAAGGCAAAACCACTCCGGGACCTGTAGTCACCACGACAACTGCCAGAAGAGAATTTAATGAAGTGGTGAAGGACCATCTCCTTATGGCTCTGGTTACTGGCCATCCACAGAATGGGGAGCCATTGAGTCTAAATTAACTGAGATCGTCATTGAACACTTGCTCACTACAAGGATGACAAGGTACCCCATTTGGCTCCAGTGAGATTCTCCGGGGATAGAGGTTGATCAAATGCCTGGATGAATTCTTAAAGGAGTTCCTCAGCAAATGCATCACTAAGATGAGAGATGCATGGGTAGGTTTAAGCCTTATACTAATCCCTCCTGAGGAAATTCCAATGAGACCTCGTGCAAGAGTTTTGTTACCAAAGATTAGCGCCGAAGCACCCAAGATGTTGGAATGCCTCAAGCGGCAGAATCCCAACATACACATGAATGACTTGGCTATCATTCACAGAGAACAAGGTGAAAGGCACACATGCCTAATACTCGCCCTCACAGAATCTGGCTGTTTCTTTGGGATGAGGGGTGCCAAAGTGAAGGTGCTTCGAACGACAAAATCGGAGAGTGAAGATACGGACGAAATGGAAGCTGCCAACTCTCTGCTCACTGGCTCTCCGAGCAAGCTGATAATCATGACAATGGCACTAATGATAGTGCAAATTAATTTTAAGACCTGGACATTGGCCTGGTTCAAGAACCCTGGGTCACGGACTCAGAAGTTAAAGTTCCCAGCCTCTACATACATGTAAATTATTTTGTGTTTTTAGATTAAATATAAAAAAAATTGCTTTTAAGAGTTTGTATTTTATTAAGTTTTGATTTTATTTAAGTTTTGATTGAACATTTTAAAGATACTGGACAAGAACATTAACAACTTTACAATTATTAATTAAAAGACAACTTTAAAGAACTTGAACGCACTGACATACTTTTACTGACTGCCTTTTTATTTAATTATTGTATTTTACTCAACCTGCTTTTATTATTCTTATTTTTATCTACTTTATGCTTGAGAATGACACAGGGTAAGAAAATGACAATAGATCAATTAAGCCTTTACAATCGGCCATCCTAAAAATCATCTGTCCCAGATGACAGCTCATCTTCGGCATCAGAAGATTTCCATCCTTTTATGTTGTCTGCACTAGTAGAAGTAAAACGTGGACCATAGGAACCGGCGACCTGCTCGACATCATATTGATCATTGCGTTTTACTTTTATTACTTTATAAGGACCCAAATTCTCGCTCGATAATTTTATCATAACTATTTGTGTATTTGTCTTGCGCCTCAATGATTTGTTGTTTAACCTCCTCTCTTAGCTGTTGACGTTTTTTGTTTTACTTTTCAATACGTTCTTCTTGGAACATATCAATTATTCCACTGTATATATTAGATTTCATTTTAACGCCAAACATTACTTCAAATTTAGTAGTTTTAGTAGAGCTGTGTAGTGTGTAATTTGAAGCCTCCCGGACATGATTCACAACCTTATACCATTTTTTAGTATAGATAAAATCGAGTGGTTTATTCTTTCAATTTCCATTTTACCATAACCATAGATGCGACGTATAAGCTGCACCCTTAACACTAATTATTCGTGTGGGATTTCCAAAGGTTTGTGACCAAACGATTTAATTTTAAACTACCTCTTCTGCACCAGTTAACGTTGTGGGAAATAACCACAAAAACTTCTAATACCCGTCGACCAATGCTAGAATATGCTTATATTGTTTACATGTAGCATCCATTGGACCACTGCAATGGAGGATACCTTCTTTTTAGCCAGTTTTTTGTTGTGTATAATACACCTGATACAATTATTGACCACCTGTATTATTTTCTTTTCTAAATGTAAAACTGTTATTTTATGGTATACATCGTTTTTTTCTACTGAAAAGTGTACATTTTCGTGTGCATTTTTGATAATTTTTGACTCCATTATTTTTGAACTACTAAGAGATCATGGCCATTTATACTTTTTTAAACGAGCCTTTAATCTTAAAGTTTTCGTATGGTTCTAGCTGCAAACAATTTGTTATCGCCTTAATACATTCATCTTTAGATTGAAATTTTCGAAGCAGTGGTGTTATATCAGAAGCAATTGTCATGACATTAATAATAGTTAAAGTCTTGTAAAAACATTATCCACTGAGCTACGTCTCTAGGAACATCTCTTTTGATACTGTGGAGCTCATAATAATCATCAGTAAGTGGCTTAACTTTTTAACAACGACAGCACGGCTTGCCACATTCGAGATGGACTTTCGAATCACTCCTGCCTGCAACCATTCTGCAACTTGTGGAATGATAGGCGACTTGATGAGTAATGAAAAAGTTTAAATTGATCATTTAGAGTGATTTTCGTTTCAATTGGACAAATTTTTAATTATTTCTTTGTACTTTGTATCAGCATTTAGATCAATAGTACATTATAAATATTAAATTCGTTATGTAGGGTATTATTACCATATTTGAAAATATATCCTTCAAAGTTTTTAGTAAAATCATATCCCAAAATTGCATCAAATTTAATAGCTTCATCCGGTAAAATTATAAAGTTATGTTTAGTTGTTTTTAACAATAGACACGTCTGAGCCCATATCAACTAAACAGTCTAATTCATTATAATTTAATTCGATTGTTTTTAGTTGTTTTTTTTTATCTACAATGACATTAACATGACATTTAATTTATTTATTTAAGTTTGCATTTCACTTTTTTTTTGCAATATGTTCGTAGTGATTGCATTTAAAACATTTGGGTTCTGATTGACATTCACTTCTTTTATGGTCTTTAGATCCACAGCTAAAACAATGTTCACGATAAAATTTATTTTTTATGTTACTATTATATTTTTATATGCAGAGTGCGATGTAATGCCAGATATCGCTTTACATATAATGATATAGGAGCTTATGGGGGCCAAAGTGACGACAAAGAGTGCCAATTTTTGCTTTAATTAATGTTATTTAAATTATAATTTACTGGAATTTTTCAATTGAGCCGATTTGGAAAGAGGCTGGTATACAATAAGCTTCTAATACCTCCGCCAAAAAATTTGCGAATACAGAAATTAAAATTCCGCATGCCACATTCCCGTTGGGAAGAAATTTATGCGTCCTTTCCCTGGCGAGCTCTTACCAAATGATGAAGATATTTTTAATATAAGATTATCAAGAGCTCGCCGTACAATTGAAAACGCCTCCTGACAACACTACATTTATATCCGAATAGTGCTTAAAAAGTAGTCTTGGCATGTGTTGTTTTACACAATTTTATAATGCTCCACGATAAAGAAGCATAATATATACCAAGAAACTACATTGATTGGGAGGATACAAATGGTGTAGTTCAGGCCGGGTCGTAGCCAAATGATGTTGGTTATAACATTCCATCAATCAAACCTTCATCAATATGGTGGAAAAAGTTCAACAGAAATACGGAATATTTTATGTACTTTCTTAAATGGACCATAGGACGCCAGTTATTTTCTAATATTATAATTTTTCTGTAAAATTTCAAATTTTTCTATAAAATTTAAAATATTTTTATAAAATTTAATTTTTTTCTAAATTTAAGATTAAAAATTTTCTGTAAAATTTAAAATTTTTTTAGAAAAATTTAAATTTTTTTAGAAAAATTTGTAAAAATTTAAAATTTTAATTTTTACAGAATAGATTAACATTTTTTTAAATTTGTTTATATGAATGAATTAATTTTTAACATATCTTTTTTCTGTATATAATATTTTTTTAACCATCTTTTAATAAATTTATTTATCCCCCATAAAATAAACCGTTATTTAAAAAGAATTCAAATTCTGTGATTTTTTAATAACAAGGTATTTGATATATAATTAATGAATTAGTAAATGTATTAATTAATTAAAGAAAGAAAAAAGAAAAGGTTAAAAAATTATATTTATAAAAATGTAAACAAAACTATTTAATATTTTACATTTCTGCAATCTTTCCAAGAAGGTGTCCTGCATGTCACCTTCTTGGAATTCGTCCTTTATGTTTACTGGCAGGTCCTTCATTAAATATACCACTGCTTTCATAAAGGCTTCGTCTGGCGTCTCTTGCTCAAGCGATGCTGCTAAGCTCTTTCCGATACTCTCTATGGTATCACCAAATTTCTGGCACAGACTAGCGAGAGTTGGCGAGGACGTTAGAGGTTCCAACAAGCTTTCTGAACTGAGCATGGATAATTCCTAGTTCGTTTCAATGTGCTGTTGGCAAGCATTATCACGAGTTCTACAAAATAAAAATGTGTACTTAAGAAACAAAAATTAATTATTTAAGTAGTAAATACCGACGATGCGCCAGAGAATCTTTTAAAAATAGCATGGGCTGCAGGAATCTCCATTTCTGGAGATAGGACATTCCACTACCTGATGGCGCTTCCATACATTTCAGCTCCTTGCGAAACCGATCTCTTAGCAGTTTCCATCTATGTTTGCAGTCGGCTCCTTTAATACCAACAAGAAAATTAAAAAACAAAAACAAACAAAGAACTTTACGCTTAATACTTCTTCCCCAGAATTCGCTTATTTCTTTCCACATCTTTTGTCGTAGAGACATTTCATTTTTTCCGCATTTTCAATCAAATTTAAAATTAAACTTAATTCATTTTCTTTTTCCATTGCCATTTTTTATATTTTCTTTGTAAACAGAATAAAAAAATAAATAACTGATTTCGTACGTAATGAACGACCAATATGGCCAAAATTACTAATATATTTGTAACCAAAATTCATATTTTCCCTTGTGCATACGTATGCAATATTAAAATATTGTTCGCATTCGAAATATTTTTAGTATTTTTGCTAAAAATATTTACCCATACAAGCTATTGCATATTGCAGCTTACAGACGAATATAAAATGATTTTACAAGCAACATATTACGCAGCAACTCGCTAACATATTTATAATACCCACATATATTTCATATTACTTGCCTATATATAATATAAAAATATTTTCCTACAAAAATTATTCGAAGTCAACAATATTGAAGCCATGCAAGCAGTAATATACGAACATGAAATGTACGCAAGTAGAGCATATATTTGACGAAAACACGAAACAAAACGATAGTCGCGACTGTGTGGTTAAAATATTTATACCCTACACCACTTTAGTGGGGAGGGTATATTGGGTTTGTGCTGATGTTTGTAACATACAAAAATATTCGTCTTATACCTACCTTAAAGTATACCAATCGGCTTAGAATCATTTTCTGAGTCGATTAAGCTATGTCCGTCCGTCTGGCTGGCCGCAATTTTCAAGATAATTGGATGAAATTTGGCACGCACACTTCTTTTGGACTAAGCCTATTGAAAATGGTTAAAATCGATCGATTATTTCGACTAGAACACCCCCCCCCCCCCAAAAAAAAAATAGGGCCTTTTGGCTTATAATTAATTTAAATGATCTATTATGTTAACAAAAGTCGACAAAATTTAGTTTTATAGAACTTTAAATGACACTACCGATATTTCTAATGATCGGGCTTCATCGTTAGAAAAATCCCTCATACAAACTCCCCATCAGAAAATAACTTAAAGGTCAAAATTCACTTACTAACACTAATAACACTTTTAAATTCTCCATATAAATATTGAAGAAGACTTAACTCCCACTACCATCATTTTTAGGGATAGGGCCATATTTTGCCCTACTCTCCTTTGAGCCCTCTTGTAAAAATCTCTTTTTTTTAAATTTAAAAATATTCCGAAATAAAGTTAAAATAAAAAACAAACCAAATGCTTTAAAAAAATCCCCATTTTTAACATACATACTGACTGGTTTTTACTATAAAAAATGTTTTTTTTTTATTTTTACTATAAAAAATGACTTATATTCTAAAATTTAACATTTTATGTTGGACTTGACAATTTATAAAATGTGAAAAATGTATGCAAGATATAACCAAATTTTATTTAGAAAACGTTTGTATCTATGTTTCTATAAATGTTTAATGTACATATACTAGGAAAAATGTATGCATGAAATAACCAAATTTTAATTAAAACATTTTTGAATTGAATTATTGTATATTAAATTAATGTTTAATTTTTATGTGGAGTATTAAAATGTATGTATTTGTATTTATTGTAAAATGTAATATAATTAGAAAAAATAAGTAAGAGTGCTATATTCGGCTGTGCCGAATCTTATATACCCTTCACCATAGTGTATTTTAAACATCTTTTATAAATTTTAAATTTTTTCCCGACTACATTATTATTACATCAAAAGCTAAACAAAAAGAACAACAACAACGCTAAACGAAATAAAACACAAAATATACAAGGCATCTAAACCAACAGACATCTAAACATACCTAACGAAAAACACAGAAAAACAAAAATAACAACGCAATAACGCCAACAGCATCCAAACCAAGGGTGTCCAAGCCCTATGCGCTTGGTACTCTTTTGTTTTTGTAAATGCGGTTAGCTATAGACAGTGTGTTTTCTATACACTTATATGCGCTAGTTATGTTATGTCACTAACAGAGTTAAAAATATAAACAACTTGATCGTTTCGTTGCTAATTTAAAACTGATTTATTTTTCTTCAAGTCTTAAAAAATGAAAATTTAAAAACTAATTTACAAATTTCAATTTCTTAAGAATTAAGTTTAATTTTTTTATTGTGTATATTGTTACAATTCCATAGAAATAAAAATGTGTATTTAATAATTATGTTTTATTTGGGTGTTTGTGTTTTATTTTTGCTTACTTGCATTTATTTATTTAATTTATTGTTACAATTCCTTAGAAATAAAAATAAGTATTTAGCAATTATGTTTTGTTGGTGTTTTATTATTGTTTGGTTGAATTTATTTATTTAATTTTGTTGTTATAATTCTTTAGGTATAAAATGTGTATTAAGCTGTTGTTTTATTTGGTGGTTTCCATAACTCCTCCCTCCCTAAAATGAAGTGACGGCCAAAGGGGCTTTGCAAAATTTGTAGCCGGAACTTCATTAATCTTCTGGTCGAATGAATAAGTTATTGTCATTGGTTTTCTTTTTATTATTGCAATTATTAGTATTATGATAAGAATTGATACTGATCCGAAAGCTGAATATGTAATTTTTTCATGTATTTCTGTATCTGTTTGTAGGTTTTCAACTATTTTTCTATCTTGGAATCTATATTCATTTAGTTTTGGAAGTGTTATTTCATTTTTGTTTGAGAGGGCTGTAATTTTATTGTTGAATTTGGGTGGTATTTCAATGAAGATTCCATTGTCCCAATATATGTTGTTTTCGTTGTTGTACCATATGTTATTGATGGCCACTTTACAGTTTATAAATTGAATTAGAGTAGTTTTATTAATTGTGTATTGTTTGGTAATATTGTTACATATCGTAATAATTTGTTGTATTGGAGGGTTAATGAGGATAATGTAGTTGGGTTCTGGGTGAATAATTTCAGTTTTTTGTCCTATATCTCGTAAATGACAGGAAACGGTCTCGTTCTTATTTATTATATTTCTAATGCAATCTTTGTTCATATCAAATTCCGTTTCATGGGTACTTTTACAATAAAATTCATTTTCTATATGTTTACATTTATCTTTATAAAATATCGAATTATTCTCATTGATCAATACATATTCTTCGCTTATAATTTCTAATGTTTTATTGATTGGTGTTGGTACGATATGGTACAATGTATATTTATAGTTTGATAGTGTTGGGATTTTTATGTTAAAAATTATATTAGTGTTATTATAGTATGCAGTTAATTCGAGAAGTTCAAATATGTGTTCAGGTGAGAGTATATTTATAGTGTTATTTAGTGTTTTGTGAATTTGAATTATTTCTATAGGATCTAATATTAATTTTGGAATGATATTCAATTTAGATAATACAATTGCCTCTGCGATATTGTTTAAGTGTTGTGTGAGTATGTCGATATTATAGTTTATTTGATTAAGATGTTGAATTTGTGTTATTGTGTTTATTGTAGGGTTAAGTGAATTTCGGGTTTGGTCTTGCATCTTTTTTATGGATGCTGTTATAATATCTTGCTCATTGTTTATATGATTAGTTATGTTTTCAAACCTTTTTATCATGTCAGTATTGAGAATTAGTTGTTGATTTAGTGTATTGTTTATTCGTCCATTTTCCATTAATAGGCGTTCAATGTCTCTATTTAGTTTTTCCGCATCTTCGTAATCCATATTTCCGGTTATGAATTTAATTGTTGATCCCAATGCGTTTATTAGTCCTCTCTTTTGTCTATTTCTGGGTGTTAATAGGTTTAGTTTTGTAATGAGTTCTTTTAATTTCAGTTTTGTTGTTTTCAGAGCGATTTTGGCAAATTGTGTGGTTTCAAAATGGGATATAGTTTTCTCTATTTCTTGTATACTGTCTGCGTAAGAATCAAGATTGATTATATGTATCAGGTGTTTATAGTCGGTAATTGTTCTAGCGGTTCCTAATTTTAATGGAATGATTCCTTGTGTTGGAGAAATGTCAACAATTTCAACATCGGCTTGTGTCAGTATAAATCCTATTATTATTATTATTATTAGGACCTTCATAGTTCTGATGATTGATTGAAGTAGGTGATTTAGTCTTCCTTCGGGTTGTTCTTTTTTTATGGCTTCTCTTTAATTATGTTCTCTAATTATAAGATTTAGTCTTCCTTCGGGTTGCTTTATCGATAGTCTTTCTCTTATTATGTGCTCTAATTATGAGATTGACCGTTGATGAATTAGTCTTCCTTCTGGTTGTGGGGAGCTAAAGTTGATATGCCTTCAACTTTGTTTTTTTTTGACTGCGCCAGTTATGTTATGTCACTAACAGAGTTAAAAATATAAACAACTTGATCGTTTCGTTGCTAATTTAAAACTGATTTATTTTTCTTCAAGTCTTAAAAAATGAAAATTTAAAAACTAATTTACAAATTTCAATTTCTTAAGAATTAAGTTTAATTTTTTTATTGTGTATATTGTTACAATTCCATAGAAATAAAAATGTGTATTTAATAATTATGTTTTATTTGGGTGTTTGTGTTTTATTTTTGCTTACTTGCATTTATTTATTTAATTTATTGTTACAATTCCTTAGAAATAAAAATAAGTATTTAGCAATTATGTTTTGTTGGTGTTTTATTATTGTTTGGTTGAATTTATTTATTTAATTTTGTTGTTATAATTCTTTAGGTATAAAATGTGTATTAAGCTGTTGTTTTATTTGGTGGTTTCCATAACTCGCTTAACATTAGCAATACGTTGTTGTTGTTCTTAACAGTATACAAGCAAGAGTAAAACAACAACACTTTCGTATTCATTGCTGGTAAACATTGACGAGACGTAGATTTTGTTTTTGTTATCGTACAAAAAAATTGTTTTAAAAAGCACTTGGAAAAAATTTGTGTTTGTTTTAAATTTCAAACTTACATTATTCGCATAAAAATTATTGTACAATAACTCACAATCTACTCTCATATAATTGAAACGTTTTAAATACTTTTTTCTATTCATTAAAAAATATATTTGCAAAATAAAAGGGAAAATTATTTTATTTTAACAAAAAATGCAAATCTTTTTTTTTGCTGTGTATTTTTTGTATGTTTGGATTCCAAACATACAAAAAAATACACAGCTGAATAAAACCAAATACATCTACACACACACGTGTACATCTTTTTCTATATACAGTGTTGTTGTTACTTTAACAATTTTTTGATGAAATTTTCAGAGGTTGTCTCGGATTTTTGCACATATCTCCGTTATTTACCGACCGATTTTGCTGATTAGCGATCTTCTCGAAAGCATGTCTAACAGAATTATCTGGGGTCCTCTAAAAACGGATTTCAACAAACAAACACGCAGACGGACAGACAGACGAACATAGCTTAATCAAGGATCCAGAATATATATAATTTATGGGGTCGGAAAATTATATTATAGAAATTACAAACGGACAAACTTATATATACTATTCTCACGAAGGTGAAATGTATAATTATATACATACTTAAAGGATGCGGATGCAAAAACTACAAACAAGTTTTTACATGTAATTACAATTTCATTTAGATATTAAACGTAAATTTGTAAATTCGTGTTGATTGTATCAGGAGAACAAAAAAAGGTGTAAATAAGTTACATTAAAAAGTGTATGCTTATGTATGTACATACATACAAATGTAAAAATATAAAATAAACACTAACAATAAGTTTGTAAACAGGTAGTAATGCATTCGTAGTGTCTATGAAATTATCAATAATGAAGGAAATTATATGTATTATAAATATGCAACTCAACTAACTTTAAATGCATTAAAAGCAGACTTTTTCATAAACTAGTTATGGTTGATTCTTAGATTATTTTTAATGGAGCCAACTGACTATTTTAACATTGCGATGTCCTACGCAGTAGTCAATTGTCCGACTTCATATGACTTTTCAACTAGCTTAAAGTTAGTTACTAAAAAATTAGCTTAAAGGTAACTATTTATTAACTAACTTAAAGTTAGTTGCAGAAAAGTCAAGTAATAGTTTTCCTTTGTATTCCCTACTGTATTAATAAATTACATTTTAATTAAATATATTTAAAATTTAACTACTAGTTGTCTAAATTAGATTTCTCTTTAATACAAGTTAGGATATTAGTTCGTTAAAATTAATAGACATCAGTTTTCTGCAGGGCAACTAATAATAACATCGGTATCCATAAAAGAGATTTACTGTTACAGGTCATTTTTATTACGAATGCATACATATGTACATACATACATTCATACATTTTTGTTATTTTAACATTTCGCAATGTAAAATTACAAAAACAAAATTTTATGTTTTTATGTCATACATACACATAAAAATTAAACATTAATTTAATATACATACATTCAATAATTCAATCCAAAAATTTTTTAATTAAATTTTGGTTATTTCATGCATACATTTTTCCATAATATATATACATTAAACATTTATAGAAACTTAGATACAAACGTTTTCAATTATTTTCTAAATAAAATTTGGTTATATCTTGCATACATTTTTCACATTTTATAAATTTTCAAGTCCAACATAATTCAATTCAAAAATTTTTTAATTAAAATTTTATTATTTCATGTATACATTTTTCCATAATATATGTACATTAAACATTTATAGAAACATAGATACAAACGTTTTCAATTATTTTCTAAATAAAATTTGGTTATACATTTTTCATATTTTATAAATTTTCAAGTCCAACATGAAATGTTAAATTTTAGACCATAAGTCATTTCCTATAGTATATAATATTTAAGTTTGATAGTAAAAATATTGTAACCTCACAATCGCGACTATCGTTCTATTTCGTGTTTTCGTCGGCACATATATGCTCTGCTTGCGTACATTTTATGTTCGTATATTACTGCTTGCAAGGCTTCAAGATTGTTGACTTCGAATAATATGTGTAGGAAAATATTTTTATATTATAGGCAAGCAATATGAAATACTTATATGTGGGTATTATAAATATGTTAGCGAGTTGCTGCGTAAGATAGCTGCAATATGCAATAGCTTGTATGGGTAAATATTTTTAGCAAAAATACTAAAAATATTTTGAACATAACCATATATTAAATATGCATACTTTTAAATATGAGATAAATACATATTAATTGCAAAAGTCAAAAATAAAAAAAATATAAAAGCATTTACTAATATTTAAACCCTGGGCACTTTGCTTAAGCAAATGGCATTTGACGAAACTTAACGAAAGTTGCTTTAAGCACATTATAGTTTGTCACATACGTTTTATATATATTCGCTCAGTTGCTTATGGTGACTTCAGCTAGTGTATTCATATTATAGTTAGGCCTTAAATTGTTATTTTTTGTACCCTCCACCACCATCAGTGGTGATAGAGGGTATATATAAATTTGTCATTCCGTGTGTAACACCAATAAATATTCATCTGAGACCCAACAAAGTAAATATATTCTGGGTCCTTATCAAATTCTAAGTCGATTTAGCTATGACCGTCTGTCTGTCCGTCTGTATGCCTAAAACACGCTCACGTTTAAAGTATGCAAAGGAAGTTAACCAAATTCACCGAATATATTCACTATTATCTTAAGCAGCTTGGTATTGAAAATGAGCGAAATCGGTTCACATCGGGAAAAGTTATGAATCAAAATTTAAAACAACCTAGAAAAAAATAAGCATTTTTTACACATTCGGATGTAATTTTCTCGAAAACTATTTAAGACAATTCCATAAAAATCACTACACGTTTGTTTCTACACAAGAGCTTAATCCCTAATCGGTCCAGAATTTCATATACCATATTCATATTCCCGGAAAATGGGTTTTTTGTTAATAACTTCCTTCACAATGTCGATATCTTCACAAAATTTTACAAATTCATATCTTATGCCAATAGAATTCATTCAAAAAAAACTTTTCTGGATCGGCCCATAATTGGACATAGCTGCCATACAAGGGCCCCTCCCGAAAATCACTTAAAGGCACATAATTCATTACCAAAATAAGATATTCATATAAAATTTGGTATAAGTATTGCTCTCCCATAAAGAAATATTACTGTGAAATTTTTTCCGATCGGTCCATAATTGGTCACAGCTCCCATACAAGGTTCTATCCCGAAAATCACATAAACGTACATAACTCATAACCAAATACTGATATAAACGTACATAACACAAATATTACCAAATACTGATATCCATACATTTAGCAAAAATATTGCTATTTGGTCATAGCTCTCATACTAGGTCGCCTCCAGAAAATCACTTAAATTCACAATATTATTAACCAAAAATAACATATGTATATACAGAATTTCAAAGTTTATCTTTACATACATAATTGGACATAGCTCCCTTACAAAGTCCTTTTACGAAAATCTCTTAAACGCACATTACTCATTACCAAATAAAGCTTTTGATTTGGCACAAATATTAGTTTTGTATACATAAATTATATTTCAAGATTTTTTCACGATCGGTTTATAACACAGCTGCGGTAGGTCCATTACTTATTACCAGGGAAACCAAAATATGCAAATGCATATTTTTGTGGCGCGTCGTATGGACTCATGGATAAGATATTTACAAGTTTCAGGCCAATTTGAGAATTTTGGCATCGATTTGTTAGAGCATATTTTTGCATATTTTATCCATAAGAGCATAATTTTGCATGATTTGACTTTTTAGCATATTTAAGGCATATTTTCGAGTTTTTAGAGCATATTTTACTCTTTTAGTGCATATTTTGATGTTTTCGCTTTTTTTCGTTTTTATACATTTTTAATTTTCTTTTCAAAACTTTATTTAAAAAAAATAAAATTCTATTTTTTTATTTTTTTTTTAAATTTTTAAGCCTATTTTACAATTTTGAAAAAAAATTCGTTATGTTATAGTTTTTTATTCAATAAAGCATTATATTTTAAATCGGACATAAAACCGATTACTTTTGATTTCATGAGACCAATCCATTTTTATAGTTTAAAAAACTAATTATTGGAATTTATGACAACACCGATTAAAATGTCAGTTTAAAAGCTATTAATACAATTGGAAGAAATGTGTCAAACTTTGTCGTTTGAAATATGTTTTTTGGGGACCAAATGGTTTCATGTTATTGGTTGTCTGAACGTAAAACGGAATTCTATTATACTAGTTCTTCAAACTATGAGATGAAACATTTATAAAAAAATTTTGTTGGATATAGAATATGACATTAAACATTTATTATTTCATTACAATTTCAGTCTTTTTGAGCTTTTCAATGTTAAAAATAATAAAAAATTTTATTTTTAGAGCATATATTTTAAATTTTAAGAGCATATTTTGAGTTTTTTACGGCATATTTAAAGCGTTTAAAACACTTTTTTTAGAGCATGTTTTACTAAATTGCGATATAAATACAAAATTTGACAGAAATATAGCTTTTATGTACAGAAATTTTGCTTAAAGAATTTATTAAGATCGGCCTGTAATTGGTCATACCCCCGAAACGTGTTAACCGTATTTAACTAGGTACATTATCAATTAGTGTATATGTATTTTGAAAATTCTTAAATCTTTCACACACATGCATACTTGCAAATTACTAAATATCGCTAAGCGCTATAAATATATAGATAAAATGGCGTTTGTAATGTTCAATAAATCTTCGGGTTTTTTTGAAGACATGAGAAAACTTATTTCTACAAATATTTGATCTATTAGAAAAGTATTAATATGAAAGTAGGTGGTGGAGGGTATTTAAGATTCGGCTCAGCCGAATATAGCACTCTAACTTCTTATTGTTGTATTCAATTTTAATTCATATATACATATGCATATAGGATTGCCAGATTCCGGTTCGCAAAAAGCTAGACATTGGGTTTTAAAAAGCTGGACATACAAAACTGAGAAAATGTTAATTTTGGTTTTGTGTAAACAATTTCACAGTAATACACCAAAATACTTTTGTCATATCGCGACTCATCCACTGCCTAAATCTTTGGACTTTTGGATTTGTATGCAAAGATACTATTTGACACCCCTAATCTAAAATTCTATAAAAGATCGATTAAAAATTAAAAAAAAAATAATAACTTTAAACCATTGTCAAATTCACGTTAAAAATGTAAATTGGTTTCACTCCAAAAAAGATGTAATTTTCCTTTATTGAAGAAAAAATTAGGAAAGTTAAATCCACTTTCGATCGGAATGGAATTATGTGAAAGGTCTGATAGTACATAAAGCAGTACTTAAAAACCTGTATATTTGTTGTCAAAAACTTAAGATCTGAATATCTATTAAGGTACTATTAGACGACATGTATTTTACATATGTACTGTCAAAATTTCCATCGTCTATATATTGCATATGTAAAATAAACGTGGAAATACATATGTATTTTTTTTGACTAGAGTGTGCTCTATTTTCGTGTGACAAACATAAACTAAACGGCTTTTTTGTTTTGAAATAAAATTTTTCGAAAAAATATATATAAAAAAAAGAAATAAAGAACTTGAAAAAGTAAGTATTTTTTAATTTTTAATAAACTAATTTACAGCTTTGATTATATTTATAGGTTATGTCATATGGAAAAACAGAGGCAGGTGTGATAGCAAAAATTAGGAAGCGCATGTAAAATAATAATTTTGACATACATTCGAAATTACATTAAATAAAAAAGTGACAGTATATATGTAAAATACATTTCTTCTTATACCACCTTTAATAGGTACCTTCACAATGAAATATTTTATGGTGCATATTTTTACATGTTATAGTACTTATTAGGGTGGGTCGAAAAAAAAGTTGAGTCAGTCACCCCTACGATTAAAGATATGTTAATAATAACATTTTCAAAAATATAAAAAACATTTTTTTGCCACGCTAGAAATACCGCCCTTTTTGTTTTTATATATTACGCCGCCATTTTAAGTCCGGTCGTAACATATGATATATCAGTATTTATGGCTTGGATGTAGCTACATTTCACCCTTAGATGATTTTTAAATTAGACTTCTGATATCTCGGATCCTTCCCCAAAATCTAAAGTTGTGGCTACACTGGAATAAGATACATTTAATTACATGGAATTTAGGCTTTTAAAATGCTCACTTTTATGCCTAAAGAGCTATTATACAGGTATATAAAAGTACCTTTATAGTTCCTAATACAAACAATTAATTTGCTAGAGATATGGTCGAAAACAATTTTTTTAAATTAATTTCAAATACAAAAATTGCATTCTACTCCCTATATTGACAAAAGAAATATCATTTTATTCAGCATTTAATTTTATTAATCAAATTACAAAATCATGTAAGCATATAAAAAATTAACTTTTTATTTTATAAAAATCTATGAAAAATTAAAGTGTTAAGTTTTATAAAAATGTTTTTCATGTTTTTTCCATACAACTACTTGTATGTTTCTTTATTTAACAATTTTTAAAAATATTTATACTAATTTTTATAAAATGTGATAACTTTTTTTATGATAAATTAGCTAATTTATTTATTCTTTTTAATAGGCTCATATTTTTAGAGAAGTTCATTAAATAATAAAAAATTAAAATAAAATGAATAATCGGGAATAACAGACCATATGATACCAGATACGAGCATTACTAAAATATGATTTATTTTTTTTATACCCTACACCACTATTGTGTTGATGTTTGTAACACACAAAATTATTGGTCAAATACCCATCTTTAAGTATACTGATCGATTTAGAATCATTTAGAATCATGTCCGTCCGTCTGTCAGGCAGCCTGTCCATGTAAACCTTGTGCGCAAGGTACAGGCCGCAATTTTCAAGATAATTTGATGAACCGTACCTCCCGAATTGTACTTTTTATGCCATAATTACGTCAAATATTCTATTTTCTCTCTAAAAATTGGCACAGAGAAGTTTTATATAATTATAAATCACACTGCATATTTTCGTAATGATCGGCAATTATTTGACCCTAGCCCCCATACAAACCCCCTTCAAAAAATGTCTTAAACGTCTAAAATTGACTTGTAACCATTTGTACCGCAATGAAACTCAACAAAACTAAATGTTATTTAAAAATATATCCTTTTCCCAAATTTACCGAGGATCGGTCCATATTTGACCTATATAAAGCCTCATTTAGAAAATTTAGTTTTTTATCAATAAATTGCTTAAAAACTTTTGAATTAAGGTGAAATTCAACATAAAAGTTTCTTTATGAAAAATACAAATTTTAAAAATATACTCATGGTGTAGGGAATTATATGGTCGGCCATTATATCATATCATTTATATTTATAATTTGTTATTCTGAAAACTTTGTTAAAATCCACATAGTACTAATATTAGGGATATAAATATTGATATTTGTTGCATATATGCCAGTTGGAATAGTCCATTAAAAATGTGTGAAACTATATAGATTCTCAATGGAGCTTTGAGAATTTGTTTCGGGTATAGATACATGGGGCATTTTTTCATTATTTGAAGGACTTCTATATTGGGTACTAGAAGTTTGTTTTGCATTCATTTGGGTAACGGAACCCTCTTTTGTTGCATGGGCATACGATTTGTTATGATCATTTTTAATCGTTATACTTCTATATTGAATTCAAATTGAATGATCATTCTAATTTGTTTAATTTCTGTTATTACGAGTTGAATCAACGACAAATAATTTTTTTAATTTTTAATATACAGTATGCTCTTGAACTTTTATTCAATCTAATTCAAATTGAAAGGTTGAGATTTTTTTTAATTCGATTTGTAATAGATTGAATTAAAAAAATGTTATCATTCAGAGGGAATTTAAAAACTAAAGAATTGTTGAAATTTATTTTAATTAAATTTTTAACAGATTGAATGTAAACAAAACTAATTCATTCAGAAGGAGTTTAAAATTGTATAGGAATTAATTAATTAATTCAACTACATCGAACGCTTTATGAATAAATTATAGGAATTAAATGAGTCAAAAGAGTGGTTAATTAATTAAAATATAACTCAACTTTCAAAAAATTAAGTAATGAATTATTTTAATTCATTATAGGGCTTTTGGACACCTAATTATGTTAAATGTGCCTATAAAAACCGACAAAAGTTGTTGTAATGATCAGGCCTCATTTGAGCCTAGCCCCCGTACAAACTCTCCTTTGAAAAATTGTTTTGTAGCTCAAAATTTACTTATAATAACTTTAAGTGCGATTATAAAAATAAATATTATGTTAAACAATAAAGATAAAAACAAAAATGACAATTTCAATTATGCAGTATGTGCGATTTTTTATTTATATTACAAACATTTAAAATAATAAAACTAACTAATGAATACAACTTTATTCAATAATAAATATTTTTGAGATTTCGAATATATCTGTAAGTTTTAAAGAAATAATTGTATTGAAATAAATTGGATACTAATAAGAATTGTACATAATACATGCAACATAAAAATGAAATTACAAATGACCAAAAATAAGGAAAACGATACGGAGATGGAAAAAATAAAGTTACAATTGATATTGATAAAATTGAAACGTCTAATATATCCATGAACAAAATTAATTTATTTTCTTGTTTGCAATTTTTAGCGTAAATAAATTGGAAAAAAAATTTAAATATTATTAAATACCCAACAGTCATACAAAAATATACAATACATAAGTTGTCTTTTATTATTAAAGGAAACATACTAAATGTTGATACTTTCAAAAAACTTAGCACATTAAAAGGCATCATTTTAAAAAGGAAACAAACTGGAATTGCTGCTAAAAGAATCGTCTTCTCGTGAACCTGCAATATATAAAGTAAATATA
>NC_060950.1:45152881-45179095 GCF_022045245.1 Lucilia cuprina | reverse complement strand
TTTTTTGAAGAGGGTCAATTATCAGCTTATTCCTAATTCCAGAGAGTGATAAATTTCTAATAACAAACCACTTTTGTGAAAAGCATATATCTTATTATTTTTATTTTAGGTTTTTAAACCATTTATTGACAATGATATAATTCTCTATAAAAGCACACAGAGAAAAAGCAAGGTTGTGGTTAAAATTATGATTGTAGTCTAAACACATTATCGTTATTGTAACAATTTTAAAATATCATATTATGATTAAATACCATCAAAATATCTCATCATGATATTTTTGTATTTATCATGATATTGTTATTAGTGTTTATAAACCGGTTAACCGAAAAACCGGTTTTATTGCATATTATGGTTTTTTTATGAACCGGTTTTAGACAACATCGATTTCCGGTTAACCGGGTTTTCCAGTTTTTATGTCTCGGTTAACCGGTTTCAAAAAATTGAAATTTTTAGTACAAAAATTTATGTTTTTTTTTTTATAAAAAAATCACATTTTAAAAAATTTTGTATACAAATTTTTAAATATTATTTCCGTTTGTGTTAAAAAAAGTTAGGATATGTTTAAAATATTTTATGTATATTAAATGAAGATTTACAATTTCAGGAAACAAATAAAAAGTTGGGTTTTAAATGATTTTAAAATTTGTGTCGGTTGGGGAGGCATAATATTTTTTGTTTTTCAAAATTTGAGTCGTTATTTTGAGGTTTCACAGAAGAATACATAACTTAGGTTATGTTATACAGAACAATAGTTTTGGTCCATTTCTGAAATTCTTAAATTATTTTTTAGTTGATATGCCCGTTATAATTCACTAAGTCGTTTTTCGGACCAGAAATACTGTAACAAAAATCATAATTATTTTTTTTCGCGATAAGCTCTCAAAAACGGAAGTTTTGAGACCAAATTCGGAATATATTACAGAAAATATTTTTTTTACAAATATTGTTATTATTTTTCTCATATTTAGTACATACATAAATAATATCATATATGTATTGCAAGGTCAATTTTACCCATCCTCTGACTACTTCCATGTACCTAACTAATCACTTGCAGCTTCAGATATGCATAAGACTGCTTTCTTATGATATATTACTGTACATAGCTAAACTAAAAAGTGAAAATATCTTATTCAGCAATTCATAATTTTTCGCAAAATATTCTCATCCAACTAAATATAAGTATATTTAACAAATTTTCGTACATTTCGGTTAACCGGTTTTTTGTTATCGGTTAACCGACAAACCGGTTTTCTAGGAATGGCCAATTTTCTTTTAACCGACAAACCGGTTTCTTCAAAATTCCGTTTTTTATAAACACTAATTGTTATACATAATCATTTTATGATCCAAGGTGATCAAAATTTTTTTAAATTGTATCGAAATCAAAATAAATTTTATCGAATTAGTAAAATTACAGTTTCTAAAAAAATAAAAAATATATAATATAACTCACAATATATATAATATATACTCACAATACTTAACACAATTCACAAATATCAATTTGCGATTTATATGAAATTTTGGTTCTTAAAAAAATTTAAATATCATTTCATAAAAATACCTGTATTTTAAGCCTGTTATGAACGTTAGTCATTTTCTGAAACGAACCTTATATGGAGGCCATGTCCAAATGTAAACCGATTTTGAATAACAATCAAACTGCAACAATAGTTTAGGTCCTATCTTTCTTTTAAAAGACTGACAGTCTCTGTGACTGACAGACGTGACTAGATCGTTTGAGAATAAGGACCTAGAAAATTTCAATGTAACAAATGAGATCAAAGAGTTATAGTCGAAACTAGATAATTCAAATTAATGGTTTCACTCTTCTTAGCTTTTTAATGACTTTCTGGTTAACAATTTTTTAAATAAGCCGAAAAAACGAACAGTTAAAAAGGCGTTCAGTACTATGTATATCGGAAATTTATTGTACAGCCAGGATGTATGATAACTTCTGTAAACCAATTTTCATAATTTTTAAAACTTTTTAATGATATAAAAATATGATAAATAAACATCTTATAAAAATTTCGGCGTTCGGTGTTTGGTCAAAACTTCGCCGAACATCGAACATTGGCTTTAAACCGATTTTGTCTATTTTGAATAACAATCGAACTGCAACAATAGATTAGGTCCTATCTTTCTTTTAAGAGACTGACAATCTCTGTGACTGACAGACGTGTCATGTTAAATTGTATCGAAATCGAAATAAATTTTATCGAATTAGTAAAATTACAGTTTCTAAAAAAATAAAAAATATATAATATAACTCACAATATATATAATATATACTCACAATACTTAACACAATTCACAAATTTCAATTTGCAATTTATATGAAATTTTGGTTCTTAAAAAATTTAAATATAATTTCATAAAAATACCAGTATTTTAAGCCTGTTATGAACGTTAGTCATTTTCTGAAACGAACCTTACATGGAGGCCATGTCCAAATGTAAACCGATTTTGTCTATTTTGAATAACAATCAAACTGCAACAATAGTTTAGGTCCTATCTTTCTTTTAAAAGACTGACAGTCTCTGTGACTGACAGACGTGACTAGATCATTTGAGAATAAGGATGTAGAAAATTTCAATGTAACAAATGAGATCAAAGATTTATAGTCGAAACTAGATAATTCACTCTTCTTAGCTTTTTAATCACTTTCTGGTTAACAATTTTTTAAATAAGCCGAAAAAACGAACAGTTAAAAAGGCGTTCAGTACTATGTATATCGGAAATTTTTTATACAGCCAGGATGTATGATAACTTCTGTAAACCAATTTTCATAATTTTAAAAATTTTTGATGATATGAAAATATGATAAATAAACATCTTATAAAAATTTCGGCATTCGGTGTTCGGTCAAAACTTCGCCGAACATTGGCTTTAAACCGATTTTGTCTATTTTGAATAACAATCGAACTGCAACAATAGTTTAGGTCCTATCTTTCTTTTAAGAGACTGACAATCTCTGTGACTGACAGACGTGTCTAGATCGTTTGAGAATAAGGACCTAGAAAATTTCAATGTACTTAACAAATGAGATCAAAGATTTATAGTCGAAACTAGATAATTCAAATTAATGGTTTCACTTTTCTTAGCTTTTTAATCACTTTCTGGTTAACAATTTTTTTAATAAGCCGAAAAAACGAACAGATAAAAAGGCGTTCAGTACCTACATATATCGGAAATTTATTGTACAACCAGGATGTATGATAACTTCTGTAAACCAATTTTCATCATTTTAAAAACTTTTTGATGATGTAAAAATATGATAAATAAACATTTTATAAAAATTTCGGCGTTCGGTGTTCGGTCAAAATTTCGCGGAACACCGAACATTGGCCGAATTTTTACCGAACTCGTACCCGAACGTTCGGTCGGACAATAATACTGTATGTATATGCATATCTACATACATATGTATGTACATATGCATTAATGTAAACATATGTGTTTATTTTTATATGGGAAAATATATGTGGGGAAAGGGGGAATATATGAATATGTATGAACATATATGGTCATATATGTTCATATATCGCCAAATTACGGATTCGAACATATATGGTACCATATATGATCATTTTTAGCTGGGTATAGAAAAAAATGAATACGTTTACTCTGCCGTTTGTATGGAGTATGTGAATTTCGACATATCGACCAACTACATTAAGCGAGCATGCGACAAATGCTCTTTCCTTTAAATCTATTTTCAATAATTGCTAGGGCCCTTTCGTCACTAAAATGAGCCAAATTATCGGGGAAAAAATCTAGGTGCCTATCTACGATGTGTATTTTCAGTGACATAATCACACCCATTTCACCGAAGTTACGAACGAGATTACAAATGATTTCTTCGTAGATTTCAGATTTTCTATTACCTAAGAAATTTTCTATTATGGTATCTAAACTCCTCCAACTATTTTCCTCAATAGATGATAGAAAGTTTAGAAATTCGTTGCAATTTAACAATTTTTTTAGTTGGGGCCAATAAAAACACCTTAAAGTATAAAAGATTACTTAAGGTAATACAATAATATAAGTATTTAGCAATCGAATCTACCGGCGGCAAAATTTGCTTTGCTTAATTTGGGAAAATTTTTTTCAAGTGCACCATAGCTGCACTGTCAACGTCGAGTGCACGAACAAAATTTTTATAAGTCCCAATTAAATGTGTAGCGGTAGAAGTATTTTTTGATGACGGCACGAGCGAAATATTCTCAATGCCATTTGTGGTCGGTGTAATAAATATCTTTACTGTTTGGCAAACCCTTTTTAAACCCATTAAAATGGCAACTATTTTCAGGTCAGAACAAATCATCCAACAATGTCGGTCATAATTTAGGGCCTCATTTTATAAAACAAAACGACAAACGTTAAAAAAAATGTGTATGGAAAAAATTAAAATTTTCAAAAATTTCCCAGTATTCTTCATACAAATGTTTTACGTAAACGAATATTTCGTTTTTTAAAATGAGGGAGGTATTAATTTTAGAATAACGCTTATATTTTCATAATTTTCTTTAAAATCTGTACCATAAATAATTGGCACCTTTGAGACTCTTCGTTGATCCATCTATAAAGAGGCGACATTCATTTGGGTCATAGGAATGGCCAATAATTTCGAAAATTTTTCAACATCATCTGCGTAAGTGATGCCAGTTTGGTCATCCACTTGGAAACATGCGTCAAATGATTGATCGTTTGAACGCTTACGGACTGATGTTACCCGAAAATCTTCAGATACCAATTTCCACTGCTGTAATCGAGAACCTAATACATCAGCACTTCATTCGAAATATTTGGGTTACGCACGAGATCATCAAAATCTGCTTGGGTTATAAAATGCAGCAATGGATCGGCTAGGATATTTCCTATTGGCAAAAATTCCGAACAAAGTTCTGATCTAGAGCCGATACTCAGTAATTCTAAATCATCACATGGATGTTGAACGTAGTACCGCGGGCTGCACTGAATCACATTTATGGAAAACGATTTTCTTCCTATTTTGATTCTTCAGCCTGATGGTGTTCGGCTGATTTCGGCAAAAGTAAGACAAATCGCGCGAATGCTTACTCCGCTTCAACCAAATTACTGGGTACACATATTTCATTGGAAACTGCTTAGAACGTAGTAACCCCTTGTAACAATAATTACTCACAAACATTTATAAAAATATTAATTTAATTTTTTATAAATTTGTACATCCTTGAAACTTTGAAGTCCTTTTAAAAGAAGAAAGGATCAGAAAATTAAAAACTGAGAACGCAGATTTACTATATACGATTACCAGTTTCATGTGTATGTGGACTTGTTCAAGTCCAAAAAGTACTATCTAATATTTTTGTAATCTTAATAGCTGTATAGATAAAAAGTATTTTTTTAATGAACTTAGGCTTAACTTATGAAGCTATGAGAACGAAATTTAAGCATGTGGTTAAGTATATGCATGGTTTCTACACATAATTTTTTTTTAGAAAAATATAAGTATTGGAAATTCTCAAGGAAAATTCAAAGCAAATTTTTTTACAACTTTTCGACCTGAAAAGTAAAAATAAAAAAATTATCTCCTTCTAGAAATTGTCCCCTTTCATTTGATATCCATATAAAGAAAAACTAACGAGCAGAACTATTTAAATAATTTTTTTTAATTTGTATATTCTTAAAATTTGAAGTCCTTTAAAAGGGAAAAAAGAAGGGGGAAAAATTGTATCACGGTGTAATCTCAAACTTTAAGAAAATAAAACAAATTTACTTTAATCCAAAATAATTAATAATGTAGAGACTTACAACATTTCATTTTATATCAAAAAATGAATCATTCTATATTATTGACTTTAAACGGCTTATTTTTTTGTAATAAATACAAAAATTGTATGTATATTACTAAATATTATTTAACCAACCCCATTTCTAATTTTACGAACGTAAGAAAACCTTTAGGTTAGGTTGATGGGAGGATGTATATTACATGATTTGGTAAACGGTGGTATATTTCTGCTTCTGGATCTTCAATATAGAATCAAAGCCAACCTTTATCCCCCAATTTAGAGCCATCCGTGTTACATAGTTGTAACACTGATATTTGCTCTAATGTTCCGCTTGACCAAGACGTTATATCTGGGATCAGCGTTTCAAAGTTTCCGTCATATTCTGTGTCTGGTATCAGGCACTTCCGATGATTGTGTATAACCTTCCAATGTGTCCAGTATACACTGATGACGTATCCTAAACCGCTTTTGGCCAGTTCACCTAAAGTAAAGAGCCGTTCGTCTGTAAGCGCCGCCTCATATCTTAAATATGTTTCAACGGGTGGAATATCTAGCAACGTTTCCAGAGCCTTGGTTAAAATAGTACACATGGTACCACTTATACCCCAGCATCATGTACACTGAACACCCTGTAGTAGTTTGATATTGCACTTTTTGTCTAAAACAGTCCACCAGATTAGTGAAGCATAAGCTTGAATTGGTCTAATTACACTTTTATAAAGCCAATGTGTCATAGTAGGACTAAGACCCCTAGTTCTTAGTTCTCCTACATATCACTCAGCACCGATGTGATTTGTTGATCCTATCCTCTATGTTATGTCTTCATTTTAATTTTCGGTCGAGGATTACACTTAAGTACTTAACTTGTGAAAAAACAGATTTCCGTTTTTGCCGGGTTAACATTGACCCGTGGTACACCGCGAAATACCTTTTTCCTGATAGTTATATCGTACATCTCGCAGCTTATCCATCTATTCCTTAGCATGTGATTGATCCAGTTACGTATATAAAACTGGTCTAGGGATTGGATAAGAGTATCAGTGTGCACGTTATTAAAGGCGCCTTCGATGCCAATACATACCGCCAGTGTAAATGCACCTATGTAGTGGGCAACTTCGTTTAAGGCGGAGTCCACCGATTGTCCCTTTACATAAGCATGCTTCTTAAATTTTAGGTCCTTGTCGGGTATACTGCTTTTATCCATACTATTAAGTTGGAATGACGTAAGATTTATACGTCCATAAGACCTATAAGTCTAAGCTATGGTTTATACCATAGCTATTTTTCTCTGGCTTAGGTATAAATATTACCCTTGCATCCTGCCATTTAATGGGGGTACATATGAATTTCAAGCATGCAGTAAATATTTGAGTCAGATGTAAGGAAACTAGTCCCACTTCCATCTGTAAGAGTGCCTTGATTGCCCCTTTAACAATATCTGATATAATTACAATTTCCGTGTTAGACTCGTCTTCCTTTATTATCGGTTCATCTATGTTATTCGATATACAGGGTTGGAAATGGGAGCCCATTATGAGTTTCATTGTATCCTCCATATCCTCCAGCCTCCAGTCCGTGTCATCGACCATGGATTCCGGTTGGACATGAGTTTTGGATAGGAACTTTTTTATCTTCGATACGCCATTTACGCTATCTACCTGTTTACCAAAAAATTTCCAGAAGTCTCGTTTGGCTTTACGAATAACTTTCTTTTATTCTATCTCTCATCCCAGTATTATGCGGTCTTTTTACGGCGTGCGCGGTTAAATAGTTTGCGAAGGTTTCGGATCTTCCCGGTTACTCGGAGTTTCTCCTGGACAGATCTCCGCTCTCGCAGAGTGCAGCTATCCTCGAACGATTCAACCAATGCACTTGTGAGCATTTCTACTTTGGCTTCTATGTCCACTCTATTTCGACATTGAAAAGTGTCCTGACATAAACGGTTCTTTAATAAAGAACCGAATATTGTGCAATTAGTTTTAGACTTATTCCGAAACTTTATCGGCTTTGGTGGCGGCCGTAGTATTTTGAATCTTATGTACCGATGGTCAGAAAAGGAGTGCTCGTCCGAAACTCTGCAATCCTGAATTTCGTTTATAAGCTTTTCTGAACATATAGTTATAGCTAATACTTCTTCTCTGTTTTTACTGACGAAGGTAGCTTTATTACCTAAGTTGGCATAACAATCTATTACAAATTTCTTATTTTTCCTTTGTGCCTCATCGACCACTTTCATCAGCACCGATGTTGGTGGTAGTGTCGGAGAATCGAATGGCAGGTAAACAGATGCAAGGTATATGTTGTCACGATCTTGCTTCAAAACCGTTGCATCAGTCATTGTCATCCATTTAAGTTTTCTGAAAGAAATGTGGACCCTATGGACAAAAATGTAAAAATCCCATTTTTAGGATTTTCATTCCTATTTTTGGGAATTGCGGGATGCACTTTGACCTTTTCAATTTTTTCGCATTTTCTTATTTGAAATGATAAATTTAACAAGCGTTGAAAATTTCATTGAGTTTTGTTCATAAATAAAGATTTTGTCATATATTACATATTTGTTTAATTTCTAAAACTATGATTTATATCAAAATTTTAATAGGGTCGCAGATAGCTACAACAATTTAGTCCATATTTATCCCATAATATCATTTTTTAGTTAGATATTAGATTCTCGACCCTTTACAAAAAATTTCAAGCCAATATCTCAATTACATTCAAAAATAAGTTCATTTAAACCTGTGTCCTTTAATTTCATCTTTTAGTATTAAATATGACAGAACATATTTAAATCTTATATTTACCTATTTTCTATTTGTTTGCTTAACCTTATAATTGAAAGATCCTATTATGCTTAAATTTTCAGAAATTTATAACTATTTTTTACCTCAATTTTTTCGACAGATCATTTCGTTCTGTTTCGTTTATGATCATGTAGGTATATTATTGGTATATTGTATATTATTGGAAATTTTGTTGTCTAACTAACAAGAAATTTGGTCCAAAATTACGCCCGGTATTCAAAAAATTATAAGAGTATACTCCTTGGCTACGCTCACGCCAAATTTTATCCCGATCGGATCAACCGTTTAGAAATGCCAGATTTATTTCCAAAAAATTTCGATTATGCCCCACTGTGAAATGTCGGATACCATGTCTGACATTTTTTCGACAGTTCGAAAAAAAGTCTTATCAAATATAAGAAAGTCTGATTGATGTCTTACAAATGTCTGATAAAATGACCGACAGTTCGTACAAAAGTCTGATTAAATATAAGATAAGTCGGATAAATATCTGATCAAATGTACGACAGTTCGTACAAAAGTCTGATCAAGTATAAGAAAATGGGCTGGCTATTCTGATTAATGTCTGACGAAAACTATTTTCATTTTAATTTTATTAATTTTAATAAAAAATTATAAACTTCCACTATTCATGACTTATTAAAGGTGCATAAATAAATAATAGAATCTTATAGATTATTAATAAAATTAAACCATACTACTTACATATTATATACGAAAATAGTGTTCGTATATAATTGAAATAAATTATAAACATAAGAAATTATGTATTTTTTTGCTAATTTCTTTGCATTTACAAACTTAAATTTGTCTGGAAAATTTATTTACTGGGTAGGTAGTAGAGTATTCAATTATTCGAGTTTTTGTCTTATTCGGTTTATTCGACAAATAATATTATTGACCTGTCTCACTTATAGAAAAAAACGAAAAACAATGATGTGTTAAAAAACAGTCAGTACGAATTTTATTACAAAAAATCAAAAAATACTAATTCCAAAACGGTTAGGTACCAAAAAGTACCAAAAGGTCCCATTTTATGTGTTCTGGTTTAAACCGGACTCTACATACATAATTTCATATTTCTAGGTTCAATATTAGAAAAAATTCCAAAAGTACCTTTTAAAAACAAAAAAAGTACCAAAAAGTTCCCTTTCATGGTTTCCAAGTTAAGCCAGGCTCCACATACTTAATTTAATGTTTCTAGCCAATAACAACACACTAGTGCTCCTCTCGACTTACTACTCTTGCCCTGCTGCTCACGCTCTGCCTTGTTTTGATAAACAAGAGTACAATAACAAAATTTACCATATGATTGTGTATTTTATTTTTGTTTTTTGCAATTTCTGTTTGAGCATGAATAAAAAACTCAATTTTTGATGAAATTTTCAGAGGTTGTCTCGGATTTTTGCTCATATCTCCGTTATTTATGGACCGATTTTGCTGATTTTAAATAGAATTATTAAAGATTCGGATCTCGCCGATAGCTGGGGTCCTCTAAAAACTGATTTCAACAAACATACAGACAGACAGACGGACATGGCTTAATCGATTCAGCTATCTATATTATATTATAGAAATTAAAAACGGAGTGACAAACTTATATATACCCTTCTCACGAAGTTAAAGGGTATAAAAAGGTTTCATATTCGACTCAAAAACATTTAACTACTTTTTTTGTGACAATTTTTTTTAAGATTTCCAATTCATTCTTGATGATTTTGATGATTTGAAATAAATTATGTTATTTTAAAGCTGAGGAACTCAGGTTCATTTAAAATTAATATTAACACCAACTTTTTAATATAAATTTGGAATTCCATCTTTTGAAATTGGATGTCTTTTAAACTTTAAAGTCCTTTTACAGGAGCATAAGAGCTGATTATGAAAAACTAAGTACACCGAGTTAATACTAATGGTCCACAGTTTCTTGTACGAATAGATTTATTCATGTTTGAAAATAACTTTTGCACGGTTTATAAACAAAAGTATTAATTTCACTTCTTTCACTTCAATTCTTTGTTTAGTTTTTTATCAAATACTATAAATTATTACTGTTTATGTGAAATGCTTTTCTATATAAAGACATTACTGTTTTTAAGATTTTCAACTAGTTCTAGAATTCATACGTTCCATTGAACACTAGTTCAACTATAACTGTTGCTGAAAACTTATTAGATATATAGTTATTAGCGATATAATTATTTCCATGATTTCTTTTTAAAAATCATCAAATGAATTTTCTTTATTATAGAAAATTTATAGTAATTTTACTGCTAAATAGTGAGTTTTTCTAAATCGGTTAATTGATAGAAATTATTCGGTTTATTCGTTATATGAAATTTGACAATTTTCATTTATTCGAACGATTAATCGTCAAAAATTAATCGATTAACCGAACGACGATTAATCGTTTGAATAAAAATATGAAAAATACTTTTAAAAAATTTAATTGCTTTAGCTTTAGGGCCTCATTTTATAAAACGAAACGACAAACGTTCAAAAAAATTAGTATGGAAAAAATTAAAATTTTTTAAAATTTCCCAATATTTTTCATACAATGCGTTAACGTAAGTTTCGTTTTATAAAATGAGGGGGTTATTTTGCTACATAAAATTTTATTAAAAAAAACAAGAACAAAATTTCAAAAGTTGTGGTTCGAAATTCTGATTTTGTTCTTCTGCATATCAAAGAAAATAAAAAGATAATAAAATCAACAATAATCTTTAAAAAAAGAAATTTCCTACTCCATCAAACTTTGTTAAATTCTATATTTGTATTAAAAAAAGTATAATTTTCAGTATAGCAATATATTTAACCCCCTCTTTTTATAAAAACCAAACTTTTGTTAACGTAAAAAATTTATATGAAGAATACTGGACAATTTTTGAAAACTAGATTTTTTTGAACGTTTGTCGTTTCATTTTATAAAATGATACCCTATATTTATTTTTTTTCTTCCAATTAAAATAAAAAAATAATATTCATAACAATTACTTTAAAACTGGATTTTTGACAATTTTTTCATACAAACTTTTAAATTCAAAATTCTGTTAAAAATATGGGTGAAAATTTTATTGGCCTTAGCGCCCTCTCGTGTCAACAAAAAGAAAAATCTTAAAATATTATTACACATTGCGCATAGGGGTACCGACATATTAAAAAGGGCAATAAATCAACCACTCGCTTCTGGTACAAGTGATTGGAATCATGGAAAATATAGTTTTGGAATATGTAAAAGTACCATAACCCACCGAAAAAAATATAAAAAAATACAAAAAATATTATTTAAATTTTGTCCTAAATAATGGAATAATTATGAAAGTTAGTAAATATTAAAATAATGTTGTATAATAACGTTATAATACATGTTTAAAAAAAATTAAAATGCACTTAAAATTTTTTTTGGTCAATTTTATAACAAGTTAACACGGTACAGAATTCTTTGAATATTTGATGATCATACGTACTTAGACAACTATCTAATCATAGAAATTTTTCTCAATATATGGAGTAACAATTTCAACATTAAAATTATGAGTAAGAAGTTTCGAATCATTACCTCAAAATTAAAGAAAAAAATTTTGTTACTAAGTTCTATAACGCATTTTTTAATTTTTTAATTTTTTAAACTCAGCTCAATGTCTTATTTCATTTGAAAATGTCTTTTTCAAATGATATATGACTTGTGTAAAAATGAGTTTTCATTTTTCAATTACCGCCTCCAATATTCTTTCCTTCTATATAATTCTATTTTTTTTAAGAAAAATATGATTTTATATAAAATTTTTATATAATTTCACAAATTGGTTGTTTTGAAGAAAAGTAAAAAGTTTTGACACTCTTTACGAAAGTTTTAAGGACATTTTGAAATTTCAATAAAAATATATAATTTGCCACGATTGTGCTATAAGAGGAATGACCAGTTTTTGAGGCAAAAGTTTTGAAGTGTAAAATTTTCCAAAATCAATTATGACAAATATTAGCTATCATTTTGGAATAGACATTATTAAGCCTCAAGTTGTCAATGTAAGATGTTGTTTCTTTGGACTGTTATCATACATTTAGCGCTTAAGTTATGGAAAAAAACTGTGCTAAACAAACAGCATTCCGCTCATTAATTTTTTGTACAATCTAAAGTACTTTAAAAGGTATGTAGTTATTTATTATTTTAATCAAACAGGTTTCAGGTTTGAACAGAGTCCTGTCCATCCTGGTTTGCGATGGTGACGTTGCCAAAACCATATAAAAGAATACGCAATTAGCTGTTATTCTTATGCTTGGCATTCGCATATCTATAAGCTTTGCATAGTTTTTGGCGGTACATTATTCGTTTGTTGACCATCATATAATACACATAGTTCCCTTTCTATTTTGTATTTTGTAATTTTGATAAAATTTTTAATTTTTGGTAAAATAATAAATAGTTTAAATTATATAATAATATAATAAAAGGAAAGAGTTGTTTTTTATGTAGTTAAATAGCAAATCCGGTGTTTTTGTTTTTTACCAGCGCAAAGTAAACGGTACTTGGACAACTCTTTAGAAGCCAAAAAGGAGTCCACCACCAGGACATCCCGAGGGCAATTCGGCACCTCAACATTGGTCCTTCGAACCGGATCGTTTGGTGGATTATCGGCCTTTTTGAAAAAACCAGGATTATCCAGGTGACACCTTTCCATTTCGTATATCTTTGTTCTGTAACATTTTGTTTGTTAACCTTACAAAATATTACAAGAAAATAAACTTCAATCAAACGGTTTGAAGACCCTTGTATTATTGAAGATTTTATGTGATAATACCGTCTGTAACACCGTCCTACACTCAAAATTAGGCACGAACCTGCAGCTATAAATTTAAGGGGAAAAATCTACATTATTAGTTTTTCATTTCGTGATCCTTCGTCCTTTCAAAAGGACTTTAAAGTTTTAAACGTTTTAAAATACTCCTACTGATCAAACAATGCCAAATTTGATGTCAAGCTAACGAATAGAGTTGTAAAATATATTGTGTTACTTCTAGTTTATTCTGTCAGGATCAAAAGATGTATAAAAAATCTTTCAACATTTAAAAAAACAAGTTAGAGTGCTATATTCGGCTGTGCCGAATCTTAAATACCCTCCACCAGCTACTTCTATGTTATTACTTTTCTAATTGATCAAATATTTGTAGAAATAAGTTTTCTCATGTCTTTAATAGAAAAAATCCCAAAAGTTAAATCTATTACAATTCCAAGATTTATTGAACATTATAAATGTAGTAATTTGCATGTATGTATGTGTGTGACAGATTTAGAGATTTTCAAAATACAAATACATATATAATTTTGTTCAACAGGCTAGACCTAGTATAGGAGAAATAGAAGTATACAAAACTAATATTTTTGCCAAATTATATATCAATAGCTTAATTTGGTAATAAGTAATGTGCGTTTAAGAGATTTTCGTAAGAGGACTTTGTGTGGGAGCTATGACCAATTATGTACATAAAGACAAAATTTCAGAATTCTACTTGGTAATAAATATTGTGAATCTAAGTGATTTTCTGGACCTAGTATGAGAGCTATGACCAAATATGGACCAGTAGTAAAACAATTTTATAGTGAATTTATGTATATAAGAGCAATATTTTTGCTAAATGTATGGATATAAATATTTGGTTATGAGTTATGTGCGTTTTTTCTGATTTTCGGAAGGGAACCTTGTATGTGTGTTTTTCTAAAAGCGACCTTATATGGGAGCTATGATCAATTGTGGATCGACCGGAAAAACATTTCACAATATTATTTCTCTATATATGAGCAACACTTGTGCCAAACTTTATATGTGCGTTTTCGTTATTTTCGGGAGAGGACCTTGTATGGGAGCTATGACCAGTTATAGACCGATGGAAAAAAATGTCCTAGTAATATTTTTGTGTATATGATCATTACTTGTACCAAATTTAATTAAGTAATGAGTTATATGTGTTTAAGTGTTTTTCGGAAGGGGAACTTGTATAGGAGCTATGACAAATTATGGACCGATCCAAATATTATTATTATTATTATTTCTGTATGTAAGAGCAATACTTGTACCAAATTTTATATCGATATCTTAATTTTGTAATGAGTTATGCGCGTTTAAAAGATTTTCGGTAGGGGACCTTGTATGGGAGCTATGACCAAATATGAACAGATCGAAAAAAATCTTTCTTTGTAATATTTCTGTATATAAGAGCAATACATGTACCAAACTTTATATCGATATCTTAATTTAGTAATGATTTTCGGGAGGGGACCTTGTATGGGAGATATGACCAATTATGGACCGATCCATAAAGGCTTTCATTGTAATATTTCTGTATATAAGAGGAATACTTGTACCAAAATTTTATATCGATATCTTAATTTAATACAAGGTCAACTCCCGAAAAAGTGATTTTCGGGAAGGGACCTTGTATGGGAGCTATGACGAATTATGGACCCATCCAAAAATTTTTTCCTGTGAATAAATTCTATTGTCATAAAATTTTAATTTCAAAAATTTTGTGAAGATATCGGCATAACGACGGAAGTTATTAACAAAAAACCAAATTTCTGGTAATATGTACTTTTGTATGGGAGGTATATGAAATTGTAGACCGATTCTGGCGATTTTACGCAGAAACGAAAGTATGCCAAATTTAATGGAATTATCTTGCATTGTTTTCGAGAAAATTACATCAGAATGTGTAAAAAATGACAAAGTTATATATACCCTCTATCACCACTGATAGGGTATAATAATATTGAAAATTTTAATAGATTTTTAAATACAAAAATTTTAAAAGACATTTTTGACAGATCTTCATCTTAACAGTATAAAATAAAAATAATACAAAATATTTCCCAACTCTTTTTGTTGGCTTGACACCGTTTTGACAAGTAAAGGTATTATAAAAAATTTTTTGAAAAATGCACTTTTTAAAACTTTGAAGTCCTTTAGAAAGGATTTTTTCAGATTTTTTCCTTAAATTAATAGCATCAGACATATATCATCCGGTTCTTGTCTAACGAACTTTTTCTCTTTTTGTCCAACGGTGTAATACATTTGTTATACAGTTCAATAATTAATTAATATTAATTGCTGTATTACCAGAAAGGTGTGTAAATTTGATAGTGAAAATTCACTATTTTGATTGGTATTATTACAAAGGTGTTGACAATTGCTAAAATCGATTCAAAATTATATATTAAGGTGTGTGTGTTAGTTGCGGAATTAGATAAAATTAGCAAAGTTACGAACCATATTTTTAAGTGGCAGCATTGCTTATTAGAGCAACACGATCTCACATGTATGTATAATCACAGTGACCGACTCTGCTCTTTTTTGACAGCTGGGTTTTTGTTTTTGACATTTGCTCTTAATTGGCACATTTCCTTTGTTTACAATTTAATTTTCAAATCATAGTACTTAACTTTTGTGAGTTTTTCTTAATATTTTTTTAAAATATTTATTTGTTTGCGTTGAATTATATTGTTTGAAAAGCCAATGGGTTTATGAATTGTGCCAATGAGTTTTGAATTACAATAAAATCATTAAGATTGGTAGAAATTGTGCTAATTCTAATATTTGGAATATTTGGTCACAAATGGTGTGACTCGTGCTCACAGACGGAAGCACAGATAGATCGAAAACATATTTAAAAGAAGAATTAAATGTGTGCAACTAGTATTGTTTGGTATTGGTTTCTGGAATATTTCGTCACAAATGGTTTCTAGCAAAATCTAATAAGGCATATTTGTAAAGAAAACTTATTGGATATTTTCTATTATAACTTCGTGGTATCCGTGGCCTTTTAGGAGTGAATGTTGGAGGGGCATTGCAATCTCTAGATATATGGTCTGTAGTTTTCAATGGTGTAAGTAAATATTACATTTTATGATTTTAAACAAATTTAAAAATTGTATTGTTCAATTCGTGCACCTATCAAGTTTTTATTGTTTTCGTATGTCTTTGATAAATTTAACTACGGTTTCGGGAATTATATACCCTTCGTGAGAAGGGTATATATAAGTTTGTCATTCCGTTTGTAATTTCTATAATATAATTTTCCGACCCTATAAAGTATATATATTCTGGATCCTTATAGATAGCGGAGTCGATTAAGCCATGTCCGTCTGTCTGTCTGTTGAAATCAGTTTTTAGAGGACCCCAGATATCGGCGAAATCCGAATCTTCAATAATTCTATTAGACATGCTTTCGAGAAGATCGCTATTTAAAATCAGCAAAATCGGTCGGTAAATAACGGAGATATGAACAAAAATCCGAGACAACCTCTGAAAATTTCATCAAAAAATTGTTATAAAAGCAACAACAACACTGAATATAGAAAAAGATTTACATGTGTGTGTGTATATGTATTTGGTTTTATTCAGCTGTGTATTTTTTTGTTTTGTTTGAAATCCAAACATACAAAAAATACACAGCAAAAAAATATGATTTGCATTTTTTGTTAAAATAAAATAATATTCCCTTTTGTATTGCAAATATATTTTTTAATGAATAGAAAAAAGTATTTAAACGTTTTCAATTATATGAGAGTAGATTGTGAGTTATTGTACAATAATTTTTATGCGAGTAATGTAAGTTTGAAATTTAAAACTAACACAAATTTTTCCCAAGTGCTTTTGAAAACAATTTTTTTTACGATAAACAAAAACAAAATCTACGTCTCGTCAATGTTTACCAGCAATGAATCAGAGGTCGAAGTCGACCGGCTTCTAGTCGGAGCTTAGCCGCCGCCGAACTATATTTAGTTGCTTGAGCCGCCGCCGAAACATTCGGCTTAAATCGACTAAAATTTTTTTAATGTTTTTATTAACAAGACTGTAAGATCAATTATGTTTAAAATACACTGTGGTGAAGGGTATATAAGATTCGGCACAGCCGAATATAGCACTCTTACTTGTTACTGTTAAGTTTATTAGTAACCATCGAGTTTCTAACTAATTTGGTTTTATTGTAAAATAAACCTTTTTGCTAAGAGATTTATTTCGATTTTACGTAAAATCCAAGCGTTCTTAAATATTCTGGAATCTTTAATTCTTATCTAGGTAAGTAATTTTGACTTTGCTCAGTTACAAGCATTTTTTGGAAAAGTAATTAAATTGAATCATCGTTTCTTATGAATCGATAATTTTTGTGAATCGTTTTGGTTTTGAAGCTTGAAAAGCTTCAAATCAGAAATTTTCTGATTTTGGTAATAATTTATAGAGCATTTTGAAATTTTTTGAAACCATAGAGTTACCGATTTATCTTGTCACTTTAATTTTTATTGGCATTATAAATAAAACAATTTACAAAATAAAATCCCAATTTATAAAAAAAATTTAAAAGCTGGCAGCTTTGTTTCTCGAGTTCGTCCCTTTTTGGGATAAAGTTGGAGATGCTTATGAGGCGTTTTTACTAAGTTGGGAAAACACAGATTCGGAAGAAGATTGCGGGCATGCATGTTAGCTTACATTACTGTGGCTGCTCTATGGATGAATTGTCTCAATTTTTTTTAATTAAAACAGCTCCTTCTTCGACTCAATGTGCAACTGGTTTTAATGTAGCTTCAGCTAGTATGATGAGTCGTAATTGTGGCCATCATATTAGGTTGCCACCAGGCGATTATAGAACTTGGGCCCTCTTTTCGCGATATGTTTACGGCCGTTTACATTAATTGTGAAGATTTGTCGGAAGTCAAGAAGTTATTTTAAATAAGACAATTTACTAGTGAGGATGTTTTATAAACTGTGAAAGATTCTCCCTTGACAAAACAAGGTTTCTACAACGCATGAAAAAATCTATGTGACGCGTATGAAAATAAAATAATTTTGGAAAATAGCCAATTGAAGACTTTATTTAATCTTTTTCCCGTAAAATCTGAGTCTGCTAAAGAAATAAAAAGGTTGCAAAGAAACATAAATAATTGCATATCGGTCTTGAATTTGCACGATATAGCTATTTTCTCATAGGATCTTATTTTCGTTTATCTTTGTTAGATAAATTTGCGAATTCTTACATTGTCTTTTACTGATTCATGTCACATTTTTGTAAATAGACCTAGAAATAATCGATTTAACTCCGATAATAGAAACGGTGCTTATAAGAATAGAGCTTCAGGTGGACAATTAAAATCTTTTGAGACTAAGGCATCAATGAAATCTTGTAATTTGTGTTCAGATTGGTTGAGGCTTTGTCCAAAATTTTTTGGAAATGAATCCCCTAAAAAGATTTATTGAAGTAAAGAAATTTAATCTTTGAATTATTTGTTTAAGTGATGTTCACAAGTTACACACTTGTACATGGAAATACGGTTGCTCGGTATGCAAATTGAAACATTGAAACGCTTTCGCACCGCGATCTATCTGGAAAAGCTCAGAGCGATAATCAAAAAGATAATCTATGATCCAGTCTAGCGGTTGTGCATGGGCCTACCGTTCAAAATTATTTTGCTACTTCGGAAGAAAAGATTTTATTAGGAACCGCGGTCGTAAATTTAATATCTTATGGTAAAGTGCAATTATTGATCCAGGGTCGCAAAAAAGTTTCGTTTCGCAGAAACTTCAAAATATGTTGAATTTGCCGACAAAATCAGCAAATACGTGCATTTCGGCACTAAACGACGCGACACCTGGTCCTGTTTTGAAGGAATGTGATCTTAATTTGACATCTCGTATTAATGTAAATTTCAAGCTTAATTTGAGGGCGCTACAATTGCCAAAATTAACGGGTCATTTGCCTAATGAAACGATTGATATTTTAGGTTTTACCTGGCCTTTGGATTGGCAATTGGCTGATCCTAGCTTTGCAGCAATTGGACCAGTTGATATTTTGATTGAAGCCGATTTTTATCCGAAGATAATGTGTGATGATTACCAACAAAAGGTAATAGGAGATATAATTGCTCATGAGAGTCGATTTGGTTGGGTTTTGTTTGGTTCGGTACCCAATAATAGAAACGCATCGACTGTTCAAACGTTTTTTACGAATATAAAATATAAGAAACCATTTTTTCGAAACCTAAATAACCATCACAATCTTCAAGAAGTCCACATAAATAAGTACCTAATTGTAAAGGAAAATTGAATATATAAAGAAACTTAGAAAAGCACAATAAATATGTGTAATAATAACTCATTTGTAGAGTGCAATGAATACAATGGCTACTGGTCTCCTTATCGCTATTGCGCGGGTGTTTTGGCTTATGACTATTGCGTACATGTATAACTACGAGCACCCAAGAAGCGCCATCCAACCAAAAGAAGATGTCAATGTTTTAATAAATATGCCTTTGTTTTAAGGACCGACGAAAATGGAACCGAACTGGCATCTTTGTATTTTGTATGGTAACCCCGGTTCCGAAGCTAGTTGGATTTTTGTCGATTTCTTCAAAATAAAAATTTTACAAAATTTTAACTTTCGTCCCACCAAAAGGGTTAATAAGGCGAGTAATACCTCAGATTAAAGGGAATCGAACCCTCCACCGTAACATTTATGTACATTTTCAAAAAATATTTTTTTTCGATTTTTGTCGATTTTTTCAAAATAAAAATTTTACAAAATTTTAACTTTCGTCCCCACCAAAAGGGTTAATAAGGCAAGTCATACCTCAGATTAAAGGGAATCGTAACATTTATGTACATTTTCAAAAAATATTCTTTTCGATTTTATTTTAACTTTTATGCCCACCAAAAGGGTTAATGGAGCGAGTCATACTTCAAATTAAAGGTAATCGAACCCTTCACCGTAACATTTATGTACATTTTTAAAAAATATTTTTTTCGATTTTTCCAAATTAAAAATTTTACAAAATTTTAACTTCCATGCCCAAAAAAAGGGTTAATGGGGCGAGTCATACTTCAAATTAAAGGGAATCGAACCCTCCACTGTAACATTTATGTACATTTTCAAAAAATATTTTTTTCGATTTTTTCAAAATTAAAATTTTAACTTTCGTGCCCACCAAAAGGGTTAATGGGGCGAGTCATACTTCAAATTAAAGAGAATCGAACCCTCTGCCGATTTTTTCCTTTTTTTCAAAATTAAAATTGTTACTTTCGTCCCCAATTTAATAGGGCGGGTCATACAAACTTAAAATGTTACAATATGTTAACTTTCATACCTCAAATTAAAGGGATTCGATCCCTCTACCGTAACATTTAAGAAAATTTTCAAAAAGTGGAAAATTCGACATTCAAATATTGTTTCAAAAAGTTAAATTATTCGATTTTTTAAGACGTTTAAAAAAATTTAATAAAGTCCTGTTTTTAGAAAAATTTTAGATTCTCTCCCGTCGAAAAAGGTAATGGGACGGGTCATAACTCTTACTAGACACCTAGCTGCCTAGTGGTGACCTTAAGTAGTAGATTAAATAATTAGTTCGGTAATGTCTCAAGCTGTAGCTGCTTTGTTTTTGAAATAAAACAATATCGTTTAATTATGATTACATGTTTTATTTCATCTCTATTTAGCTCTTAAGCAGCGGGGTACACAATGATCTTTATTATGAACATCCTTGGACTCTTGAGCTGCACTAAGTGACAGTTTCAATAGAGTTTTCTTTTAGTTGATAAATGTTTTATAAAGTTTCGATAAAATACTTATAAAAAATGTTCCGCTATGAAGTTGGTATCAGCAGAATGTATATAAGCGTATAAAAAACATAAAACAAGTAATGCCGAATCTTATATACCCACCATCAAATCATTCATACTAATAAACTTTGATATTATCGATATATGTTGAATAATATGACAATATTAATATGAACATCATGGAAATATGTGGAAGAGGGCCTTTAATAAGGTCTTAAGCATGGACCGTGCTATTCCGAATTAAAAATAATAATTTTGTTTGATCCAATATTTATAACCATAAACTCATGAAGTTTAAAGTAATTTTATGGAGAAATTCAAATTCAGTTGAAAAATTTCAGTTCCTTTTAAACTACCATTATTTGGAAGAACTTTTGAGCCATACAAGTGATTTTCTGTAGTAAATCTTAAATAAGGGTCAATTATAGACAGATTTTTATAAATTTTTGTACATAAATTATGTTCGAAAAATTTTAAGCAACTAATGAGAGTTAAAGTAATTTTAGTTAAGTGGTTATTTATCGATCCATCTTCATCAATGTCGGTAGAAAGATTATGGCTACCCTCGTAAGTGAATTATTGATCGATACTTCTAAAATTTAGAATGATATTTGTTTATAAAAAGTATTGGTCAATTATGTATCGATACTTCTAAAATTTTATATTTGTATGAACAAAAATCGTTCTATTTTTGTTCATACAAATATTGTTTATGTCGCATTTTTGAGCAAGTAATGAGCTTTAAGATAATTTTCTAATGATGATCTTAATAGGGGCATAGGTTAAGGGCTCATACAAACATGTTTATGCGAAATTTCATCGCCGTAGTCGTATTTAAGCGTTATAGTTAGTAACAAGCGTTACTGTCACTACTTGAGGGGGATCTAATATGGAGGGTGAAGTCATTTTCGGAAGGGAACTTTATAAGGGGGATATGGTTAATTAAGGACCTTATAACATTTGATAAATATATTTTGGCTAGCACAAAACTTGTTCATGTAGAATTTTACTGGTGTACTCTCATTTTTGAGTCAATAATAAGCCTTAAAGTCATTTTCTGAAGGGGAATTTATATGGGGGCATGTTCAATTATGGCCATATCCATATAAAATCTTACAAAGAGATTTAAGTTCTCATTTAACATGTATGTGTCGAATTTCACAGCTATTGATGCATCTCTTAGCAAGTTATGAGCGATAAAGTTATTTTCTGAAGGGGGCCTGATATGAGGGCGAGACGAAAACGTGGACCGATATTGCCCACTTTCAATAAGGATCGATCCTTATGAAGTTTGATAGATAGCTCGTACGAATCTTATTTATGTAAAATTTTGTCAGTAACGAGCGTTAAAGTCTTTGTCTAAAGCAGACCTTATTAGGGGGTTATGGTCAGTTATGGACCCATCCTCAAACATTTAAGAAAATGATTTTAGTTCCTATAAAACTTTTTATTGTTATATATATGCTTCTTAGAGTAGATATGAACATTAAAGTAATTTTCTGAAGGGGACTTTATATGGAGGAAGGATCCTAATAAAATTCTACGAAGCGATTTATGTTCCTATAGAATATATTTGTGCCGAATTTTACCGCTATTGATGCTCCTCTTACCCAGTTATGAGCGCTAAAGTCATTTTCTGAAGGGGACTTTATATGGGGGAAGGGTCAATTATGGACTGATCCTTATAAAATTCTACGAAGACACGTATGTTCCCATAAAATATGTTTGTGCCGAATTTCACTGCTATTGATGCTTCTCTTAGCCAGTTATGGGCGATAAAGTCATTTTCGTGGACCATCCTAGAATCTAATAAGGACCCAGAATATATATACTTTTATGGGTCTTAGACGAATATTTCAATGTTTTACAAAAGGAATGACAAAAACAATATACCCACATCTTTTTTGATGGTGGGTATAAAAATAATATAAAAATCATAATATAATAAAATAAAACAATATTCATTTTAATGAAAATAACTATAAATTTACCAAAATTTTGTCTTTTTTTATTAGGGAAAATATCGAATAAAGCTTAGTACTCCGTTAAAAATTTTACGGGAAATTTTTAAAAACTCGATACAAAAAAAATTTAATAATAATGTTCTAACAGAAAATAATTTTTTTAATAGCAAAATTTTACTATTTGAAAAAACATTTGAAGGCAACAGTAGGGGTATCGATTTCCTTTAATTTGAGGTATGACCTGCCCCATTAACCGTTTTGGTGGGGACGAAAGTTAAAATTTTGTAAAATTTTTATTTTGAAAAAAATCGAAAAAAATATTTTTTGCAAATGTACATAAATGTTACGGTGGAGGGTTCGATTCCCTTTAATTTGAGGTATGACTCGCCCCATTAACTCTTTTGGTGGGGACGAAAGTTAAAATTTTGTAAAATTTTAATTTTGAAAAAATCATCAAAAATCGAATTAACTACTTTTTGAAAATGTAGTTAAATGTTACGGTAGAGGGATCGATTCCCTTTAATTTGAGGTATGACCCGCCCTATTAACCCTTTTGGTGGCGACAAAAGTTAAAATTTTGTAAAATTTTTATTTTGAAAAAATCGACAAAAATCGAAAAAATTATTTTTTGAAAATGTACTTAAATGTTACAGTGGAGGGTTCGATTCCCTTCAATTTGAGGTATGACCCGTCCTATTAACCTATTAATTTTGTAAAATTTTAATTTTGAAAAATCGACAAAAATCGTAAATTCAACTTTTTGAAAATATATTTTAAGATTTCGGTAGGGGATTCGATTCCCTTTTATTTGAACTATGCCCCGTCCGTTTGCAGCATTTCATGGAGGAAAAACTTAAGCTTTTCGAATAATTTTTCAACTACTATGAAAAGGCGTTTAAAGTCAAAACATGGCGTTTTTTAAATATGTGCATTTAAATTTAAGGGTAGGGGATCAATTTCCTGTCGTTTGAGGTTTTTAATTATTTTAAAAATATTAATTTTGCTAGAAATGCGGGAAAAATACAAAAACATATTTGGAAATATGCCAAATTTGTATTTAACCCATATTTTTCAACTACGTGAGACATATTTGCAAATATGTAATGACGTAACTATTTACGTCATTACATATTTAACTTGGCATATTTATCTTCACTCACTTGAAAATGAACTAAAAAATATATGATTTTAACACAGGCTTGCCATGGAATAGGAATGTCCTTTTTATTTGATTTCAACTGCTCTACCTATTTATGTTAATTTTTTTAAAGTTATTATAAAATTTTTGATCTAAAAAAAGTTAGGCTTTATTATAATTTGAAGAATAAGTATATTTTATTAATACATAGCTAGTTCTAATCTATGGATGTAGATAGTAGACATCTGCACGAGTGCGTAAAAAATTACTTACAAGGCACTCGTTATTTTTATGAGTACCCTCTGTAGTGCGGCCGTAGTTTAAAAAGCAGTTGATCACCACTACACACACACTATTGGCATTTTTTCATTGAAATTGCACTGAAAAAAATATTTGGTTATTTTTAATTTTGAAGATTAAATTGCATTACTGTAAAATGCGAATATTTATAGACAATGTGTAATCAATGTACTTAAGAATGATAATTTCTTCACATAGAAACAAAATTTTTAATTAAAATGTACAAAAAGAGTATGAAACAAGATTAACTTATTTACTTTCATTGTTATGCATTCTAGAAAATTATTTAGAGTGTACGTTGTTTTTGTAAATTATGCTCTTGCTTTTGCAAGTTGTTTTTGTTTTTTTCAAGTTGTGTTTGCAATTTCTTTAACAAAGCGACTTCAACCTGCCTTGTTGAATGCTGTCAAGCAACTAAATAAAATATTTGTATTTTTGATGCTCTTGTTTAGAGGTTCGTATGCGATCATGTTGTGTACATGTAATTTGCCGAAAATCTTCGTTGTCAGAACAATACTAGCGCCGACGTCTGATCTACACACAAAAATACATGTGTAAAAGCAAACAAATATAATAAAAACAAAGACAATAAAAATAAGAGTGAAAAACAAATCGGAATAATGTATGATCTGTTTCGAAATGTTTCGAGACAACTTATGAGTACTTTTAAAAAATTTTGTGTTATTTTAATCAAAACGTATTGTTACAAGAATAAAATACAATTAGTATAATTTTGAGTTTACTTTTGCAAATAATCAATGGCTATAAAATATTTTCAAATTTTTTTATTCATATGTATTCCATAATTTGTAATATATTTCATAATTTGTAATAAATTGTAATTAAAAAAACAATATCAAATGCTTTAAAGCAATTAAATAAAATTTTAGTATTTCTTACGCCCTTGTTAAGAGGTTCGTTTACGGTCGTGTTGTGTAGCGCCGTACTATGGTTACAAAGCATAAAGGCTGTTTGTATGTAAAAGTTCGAACTGATCACACTGATCACTCGTAGATTTCGAGATGTTTTTGCTATCATTAAGATGTTTTTGCCTAATTATATCAAACACTACACAACTCTCAACGTGCGAGACGAGTTTCTAAATTAAGCTAGTTGTGTGATTATAACTTATGTGTTCGAACCTACACATGCTTGTTTAATATTTTCACAATAGTGTACGTTTTACGTAAAGAGTTACGTCATTACATAATTGCAAATATGTCTCACGTAGTTGAAAAATATGGGTTAAATACAAATTTGGCATATTTCCAAATATGTTTTTGTATTTTCCCCACATTTCTAGCAAAATTAATATTTTTAAAATAATTAAAAACCTCAAACGACAGGAAATTGATCCCCTACCCTTAAATTTAAATGCACATATTTAAAAAACGCCATGTTTTGACTTTAAACGCCTTTTCATAGTAGTTGAAAAATTATTCGAAAAGCTTAAGTTTTTCCTCCATGAAATGCTGCAAACGGACGGGGCATAGTTCAAATAAAAAGGAATCTAATCCCCTACCGAAATCTTAAAATATATTTTCAAAAAGTTGAATTTACGATTTTTGTCGATTTTTCAAAATTAAAATTTTACAAAATTAATAGGTTAATAGGACGGGT
>NC_060950.1:45070093-45152781 GCF_022045245.1 Lucilia cuprina | reverse complement strand
CTTAAATTTATAGCATCAGACGTATATCATCCGGTTCTTGTCTGACGAATTTTTCTCTTTTTGTCGGACGGTGTAATCGATCCTATCTCCCACCATATAAAGATCTCATCAGAAAATGACTTTAACATACATAACTCGCTTAAAGATACAAGTATAACAACTAAATTATACATAAACAGGTTTTAAGGAACTATCTGTTTAACTTATAGCAATCATTAAAAAAACCAATAGCATCACTTCTAAAACGGAAACCATTCTACTTTTAACATTGCAAAATATACATTTTTATAAATTGCAAAACGTAGCAAAAGATTTGTTTCAATTATAACAGATTATAAATCGTGCATTTCTTTGTTCAAAAATAATAATAAAATATGGGCAATTAATCGAATAATTTTTATTCTAATGACAACCCTAGTAATCTGTCAAAATCAATCAAAGTTATCTACAAATGCTCATTGGATAGCTTTTAAGGCTTTTTTTAAATTATCAAATTATCCAGAGCTAGAATGCATATAAACTATATATGTTTGGAAAGAGCTAGTCCTGGACTACTTCTACAATTTTTCAAAATAATTTTTGCAATGATACCAATCATGTGTATCAAGAGCCAGTGGTTGATTTATAGCAATTTTTAATATGTCTGTGTTACCTATGTGCAGTGCCATCTATGATTTGAAAATTCATATGTTGTGAGAAATAATTTGAGCGAAATTGAAATTTTAGTTTCCTAGTGTGTGATCTGATCCATTAGAGATGATATAATAGCAAAATATCTAGTTTTTAGAATTGGTGAACTTTTGGAAATCCTCAATATTAAATTTAATGTCCCCAAAAAAATTTTTTCATAAATATTTTGCATTGAAAGGTACTGTTTAATATTAAAAATGTTCAATATAGGAAGCTGATTTTAAATAGGCGCCCGAAATACAATTAAATCCATACATATATTAACTAATCAGCAATCGTGATTTAATTTTGGACAAGTTGGTAGATAAAAAGTATACTGTAAAGAATGGCAATCATCGGGCCACATTTTCCCTTGCCCAAATATTGTCCGTTACTTATTATCTTTATAGCTTTATTGGCAGAGCAATAAAGCCAACATACATCCAAACACTTTTTATTTATTTTTTCTAATAAGCAATGTTGTTGTTGATAGCTTTAATCATTTTTTCTTCATTCTTTTCGTAGGGGGCTTTTGTTTTTAGAAATTTTATTTTGTATTTTACAAATACAATTTTGTATTTTAATTTCAGCGAATGATTAAACAAAAAACAAGTCCTATATTATATATAAAATTTAACTAAAATGAATATAGCCCCTATTAAAATTTACATAAATGACAAATCTTACTCGAAACGTATTATTTATAAATTTTTTTTTAAATTATAAAGTTTTTGAAAAATTTTAATAATATTTTCCAAATATAATTTCCATTCGAAAAAAGTTTGAATATAAACAGAATTATAAATATTTCAAATTTGAAATTTCAAATTAAAAAATATATTTCCAAAATAATTGCTATCATGAGTGAATTAGAATTTTCATCTGATGAATCCAGAAAGGTTATTCGAAACCAAATATAACAACTGATATACATATGTATTATTTAAGAACTATTTTCAAATTAAACATTTGTTTGAACAATTCTAATATACACATGTTTTAATATTTGTCAAATAAATGCAATTAAATACTTAAATACTATGATTAATAAGAGTCCCTCTAAGACCAGGATCGGCAGACATATACTACTACAGTTTGCACTTGTATAAGTGAAAAACAAGAAATGAGAAATCATTATACTCTCATCTTCACAAAAATGCATGTACGGAAAACTGATATTTAGAAATAATATTAATGTAACAAAAAACTAATATTTTTTAGTTTAAAAGTAGCAAATATGTTTTGTCCTGTTTTGCACATATTTATTTTAAATATTAAAATATATGTATATAAAAACACAAATTTGAGCTTTTTAACTATATTTGTAATTAAATATATACATATTAAAGGTAAAAATTAAACAAAAGTACATTAAATTTTGGTTAATTATTATAATTTGCAAATTATGTTGAAAAAAAAAACATTTTAAAAAGTTAATAATTCTAAAATATACTAAATATGTAGTGTAGATACTAAAAAAGCACAACAATAATTAGTATTATCCATCCCTTCATTAATATACATTCGTTCATATTCATTGCAAAAGCAAGAAACGACCAACGGCACAACCTTCTTCCATGATAGCTCAAATGAGACTGAATTGTGTTTTCTATGCGTGTGAGTAACCTGTGTAAATTTAGTAACGGCCAAAAAACACTGTATATAGGAGTTGCCGATCGTGGCTCTAAGATAAAGTTTCAGAAGGTTTGAGAAGGAAAACTTAGCACCACAAAAGGCGTTCTATGGCTGATTCTTTAACGTTAAGGACCGAATCTGTTCTGTGCAAACTTCAACGGACTTGTTATGTTTTATGATCACATTATATGTATGTTTGTATATTGTACATAAACATTATGTATCTTTATTTGCAGCAATATTGTTATAACTAAAAAAAAGAAAAATTTTCTTGTGCCCACAACTTGAGATTATTAGTCAGAATTATCATTCTTATTATACAAACTTACAAATATCAACTGTAAACTAGTTATTTAAAATTTAGACGCAAAAACTTTTTTATATGGAGATAAAAAACATAAAAATTTATAAACCTTTTAAGTTGAAATTTTAGTTTTTGAGATACAATACTCTGGCTGCAAAGGAAAGATTTTTCATTCAGTCTACTACAAAATGAATTTAAGAAAAATTTCGTAATTCAGTTTGGAGTAGATTTGAATAAAAATTTAAAACTTTCAAAGTACTTAGAATGTAATTCAAACATGAATGAATACAGTATATGAATGAATTAAAATAAAGTCGTTGAATTAAGCTATTGAATTAATTCCTGAGAATTAAGAAAAGGATTGGAAGATTAAACTTTATATTTCTGAATTCGGACTTTGGTGAATTAAGCTCAAATTGAATTGATTAATTCGAATCTCTGATTGGTAATCAGAGTTTAAATATTAAGCAGCTAATATTGTATTTATGTGGAATCATTTATAAAATTTTCCAAGCTAAAGATATTTTTGTTTTTAGTACCTAATATATACATATATGCTATGAAAACTAATTTATTAAATATTTTTGAAGAAGTTGCTTTAGTTGAAAATTTAAAAAACATATAATAAATTGATTAATACTTTTTGGTGCAAATATATACGGCTGTAAACAAATGCAAAAAATTTTTTACGTGTTTTTATTTTTTAGTTTTTTAATATTCCATGTGCGCGCATTAATTAAATTAAATTTAAGCAAAGGTGTTCAATTAGTGTAGTAATTTCACGCAATGTAAAGTATGTCTTTTTGATGTCAGAGATCTAAGGAGAGCAGGACCATTATAAACTTGCCAAAAATAGCCATAATTTTTTAAAAATGTGACATTTTTAAATGTGTCATTCATAGCGTAAATTTAATCCCGTTATAATCAACACAGTTTTCGATGATGCTCGTTTAGTTTAGGAGTTATAACCCAAAACGTAATTTAAAGCATAAACCACTGACCGATTTCAATAAAATATACAAGAAAATTATTGAGGACAATCAAGCCATAGAATAGCAATGTTTGTTAACACAATATTAAGAAACAAAGGGAAAACCAATATTTTTTAAAGAAAAAATCAACTTTAGCTAAATTGGTACATTATTGTATATTTTTGAAGCTTTAAAATATTTTTATAATCGAAGTAGCCGCATTAAAAATATCGTACCTAGTAAAGTATATTTTCAGTAAATTCAATCATCCTCCATAATTTTCATGTACATTTTACATATTTACGATATATATTTCCATTTAACTGAAATTGATTCTACTTTGGATTGTTTTCTGTCCTTCTATATTGACTAATATATATGAAATTGAACAATATGCTATGAAAATTGCGCCTTTTGGAAGTAATATATTTTATTTACAATATTTAAAGAAAACAAAAAATATAAAATCAAAATGTTGTATGTTATATTTTAAGTAGTTTCAAAGTTATAGGTAATTTTGTGTATATTCTTTTAAAAAATTTTAATATATTTTTAACTTTTCAATTCGCGATATTTGTGGCTATAACGGTTTTACGATAAAAAAACTATTGATTTGAAGGTAATTTTTAAACCATAATACGTGTGGTAAATTTCAATAAAATCGAAGATGTTAAGCCCGTATATAACAGTTTCCTGCCTCTAAATTGCAAAAGCCAATATCACTATGGAAAATCCATATGATGCACTTTGGGGCAGCCATATAAACAAATGATATATCATTCGAAACATAATGCTCACAAAATTTTTCCTAGAATCTTTGATCTGAACTTGAGTTTTATTCAAAGTCAATGAAAAAAATATCAATAATTTTTTCTGAAATTGCGTACGTATAAATTACACAATGAGATAAAATAAACGAAAATTTATCAAAAAACGGATTTTCGTACCTTTAACTTTTTCACCAGTGTTCCAGGATTTTTTACAATTTTCTGGATTTAGAACATCATCTGCTGTGAACACAGTTACATTAAATGGTAATTTCCAAAAAGAAATGCGTTATTTTTTGATTTTGAAGTCACTACATGCCAAAAAGAATAATATCCTGCGATAGTATTAGATATAACTATATGTTTAGAAGAGCTCATAAACGAAATTCAGAATGGGAGATTTTTGGACGAGCACTCCTTTTCTGACCATCGGTACATAAGATTCAAAATACTACGGCCACCACCAAAGCCGATAAAACTAATTGGACAATGTTCGGTTCCTTACTAAAGAACTGTTTATACCAGTACACATTTTAATATCGATTAAAGAGGACATAGACGCCAAAGTAGAAATGCTCACAAGTGCCTTGGTTGAATCGTATGAGGACAGCTGCCCGCTGCGGCAGCGGAGATCTGCCCAGGTAACCGGGGAAAGCCAGAACTTTGGTAGGGCTCTTCGCAAACTATTTAACCGGGTACGGCGTAATAAAAACGCAGTATACTGGGATGAGTATCGTAGTAAACTTGGTGCATATCGTAGTAAACTGGAAATATAATAAAATCAACCACATGCTAAGGAACAGATGGATAAGTTGCGAGATGTACGATATAACTATCAGGAAAGACGTTTTTCTCTGAGATGGCTCTGAACACGACCTTCAGTTGGGCTCAACCGAGAGGCCTCAATGTTAACCAGGCAAATTGGCTATATTAAAGTATTATCAGACAAATTCCAGTGTTTAAATAACTAGACTACAAGTAGCTTTAGTAACGAAAAATAACTATTTTTGTAGTTAAAAATGTTGAAAAACTAGCAGCAAATCATTTACTATTACTACTACCTTTAGATTTTGGTAGCAGTAGTTATAGATGTAGCAAAAAAAAATAAATAAAAATTTTGATAGCAGTAGTAGAGGCATTGGTATTTAAATATTTTAATGTAGCAGTTGAATACTTCAAATAGTAGCACTAAATATTTTCTTCAAGTAGCAATAAATGTTATTATATTTTTCAACAATCAGAAATTTGGTAGAGAATTAAATTTCCTATATTTTCGTTGAAGAATATATTTCATTAGTCATTAGTTGTTTTTGGGCTATAGTGCACTATTTTTTCATTGTACTAATATTTTTAAATCTTTATATATACTTTACTATTAACAAATTTGTTATAATTATTACGCTATTCGTTGATATATGCTTATACACTATTTATCTCAAACTCAATCTATGACTCATAGTGCAATGTCTGTCCATCAGTAATTTCAGATTGTATCACAGATCATGATTAGAATAAGAAAAAAATTGTGGTCACAATCCACATATTTAGAGTTATATCTCCACCATATTTTATTAAAATATTTTGTGACAATTTTTGAATATTCAAAAGAGTAAAACACTATGGTTTATATTAATATTGGAAAGAAATTGAAGCCGGTAGACTATATTAGATCTAGTTGAAGTCTTTGTCTGATTGCAATGAAATTAAGTGAAAATATTTTCTGACTTCTTAGATTTTGTCGACTAATTTTTTGGAAATTAGTCGTTAAAACAAATTTTTGTAACCTTTGAACTCCAATATCTTACCGAAAATATCGTGTGCGCTAAACATGATATTTTCGGTGACTTTAATCCCTTACTAATTATGCTAGGAGAATCTTTGTGCCAATTTGCATTTAGCTATATAAAATTCCGCAGCAAAACCCTTATAATCCTGGTCTATCCCAGCAAAATCTTTACTTACTCGGTAAGTAAGCCAGTAATATTGGGGAAAGTTTAAGTAGCTACTTTTGGGTGAATAACTACTTATTTTTGTTCGACGATGTCCAAAAAATAACGGATTACAAATCTCATTATCCAGAAAACTTGGCTTTAAAACGGGTTTTACAGTTATTTATTAAGTTTGCTAATATACTCTCTTACTTAATGCCCCATTAAAAAGTAATTTTATCATTTTATCTGGCTACAAATTCTATTAAAAAATTTATTTATGTTATTGATAACGACAATATTGAACTTCATTACCTACAATACTCATTACCAAAATTTGAAAATATTTTAGTGGAATGGTGCAAACGATTTACTTTATGTACTATTTTAAATATAAAATTTGCGATCATTATTTAAAATAAAATATATTATGAAATTAAATGTAGTGGTGACGAAGCCGAAAACAAAACTGAGGACAAGATTATCATCGCACAATTCAGATTAAAAACACTTGACAAACTATGAAATAAAAAAACAGCTCTCGCTGCTCACTGTGTAATATCTGGACACCAACCAGACTTTGAAAAAGTGAGAATATTAGCTGGAGAGAACAATCACACAAAACAAGACCTAAGCGACCTATCCCATATAGGTCGCTTAGGTCTATGTGGGATATCTATCAAAAAAATATTTTGTAACTCAAGATTTAAAATTTTTGAATTTTTTTGCAAAATCAAAAACTTTGTTGACTTTTTTTTAAAATGGACCCATTTTTATACCGTACACCACTTTAGTGTCGATTAAGCTATGTCCGTTCGTCCGTCTGGCTGGCTGTCCATGTAAACCTTGTGCGCAAGGTACAGGTCGCAATTTTCAAGATAATTTGATGAAATTTGGCACACACGCTTCTCTTGGACGAATCCTATTGAAAATGCGTAAAATCGGTCCATTATTTCGACTAGCCCCCATACAACCGTACCCCCCAAATAGGGCCCTTTGGCTTATAATTAATTTAAATGATCTACTACGTCAACAAAAGTCATCAAAACTTAGTTTTATAGAACTTTAAATGACACTACCGATTTTTGTAATGATCGGGCTTTATACAAACTCACCTTCAGAAAATGACTTAAAGGTCAAAATTCACTTACAAACATTAATAACACTTTTAAATTCTACATAAATAATATTGAAGAAGACTTAACTCCCCCTACCATCATTTTTAAGGATAGGGCCATATTTTGTCCTACTCCCCTTTGAGCCCTCTTAAAAAAATCCCTTTTTGCTAAAAAATGTAAAAACATTCCGAAATAAAGTTATAAAAACAAACCAAATGCTTTATTTTTTAAATAATCCCCATTTTTGACATACATACTGACTGGTGTAGAGTATCATATGGTCGGCTACGCCCGACTATACATTCATACTTGTTTAATTTTTTTTGCTCAGAAGAAAGCTTATGTGTTTTCCTTTAACATATCTATAAAAAAATGTTTTGTAACTCAAGACATACAATTTTTTACATTTTTTGAAAAATCAAAAACCTTTTTGATTTTGGAATGGACTCTTTTTTATTTTTTTTTTCAACAGGCCAAAACATTGCGTTTTGGCAGGAAGCAGGGGCATCTGATATTTTAACAATGGAAATCACGTGCGCTGAAAACTACCTCTATGATTGACTAAAAAAGCCGCAAGATACAAAACTCAGACAAATTTTGGGGGTGGAAAATTAATAGCGGTCAGCCTCATATTGCACCCCTCCCGTGGCTATTATCGGTCAGTTGTTGTGGTTTTTATTTTTAAGGTTTTAGAAACACTTACACACAAATATGAAAAAAATCAATTTAAAAATATTTGTCTTGAGTTACAAAACATTTATTTTGATAGATATCCCACTCGCATCCCACTTAGCGACCAAAAAGGTTTTAAAGGAAAAGACCTAAGCTTTCGTTTGAGAAAAAAATTAATAAAAAAAAGAGTCCATTTTGGAAAAAAGTCAAACAGGTTTTTGATTTTTCAAAAAAAGTAAAAAATTTTATGTTTTGAGTTAAAAAACATTTTTTTATAGATATCCCACTCGCATCCCACTAAGCGACAAAAAGGGTGTTAAAGGAAAACACATAAGCATTCTTCTGAGCAAAAAAAATAAAAAAATAGGTCCATTTTTTAAAAAAAGTCAACAAAGTTTTTGATTTTGCAAAAAAAATTTAAAAATTTTAAATCGCATCCCACTAAGCGACCATATAGGTCGCTTAGAAAAAGACCAAAGCTTTCTTAAAAAATAAAAAAAAATAAAGAGGGCCCATTTTGAAAAAAAGTCAAAAATATTTTTTATTTAAAAAAAATCAAAAATATTTTATTAAATTTTTTTTAATTTTTTTTTTCGAAAGATTGCATAAATAGCTATCTAAACTATTTGGGACACATTTTGCTAAGAAATTGTTGAAAATTACTATCCAATAGAACTAACATTGGTGCAAATTTCATCGCGATCAGAAGACATCGATTTCAAAAGTTGGTTCACTTGACGTGAAATGACCAATATATATACATATTTACTCTGGTATTAGTTTTTGTCTTTATAAAAGTATGATTTTTTTAACGGCAGTTTCAAATCTCCAATTTCAGTTTTTGTGAAACTTTGTTAAACAGATTTCAAAATTTTTAGGAGATCTCATGGGAATTTATAGACAATAAATAAGGCTGTTTAACTGTAAAAAATTAAATCAATACCTGCGATTTGAATTCGGAGGATTTCGGGAAAATCGCATTTATTGTAATACTTTAAAGAATATGTATTAGTTCTCTACTGTGGTACATATTTAATAAAGTATTTTCAGAGTATTATAGTCCAGAGGATTTCGGTAAAATCGATTTTTTTGTAATATTTTAAAGAATATGTATTATTTTTTTACTGTGGTACATTTTAAATAAAGTATTTTCCAAGTATTATAGTCCAGATGATATATTTTTAACCCATAAACTGTGGAGTTCAGAAATCATATTTTGTAATATTTGGGAATTCTCAGTGTACCATATCGAAATAATATTTATTTGTCGGTCATATTTACAAAAATGACTGGAATTTATCGTATAAAATTAGATATTTAAAATAGAGTAAAAGAAAGCTAAATTATCCATTCAAAAATTCGAAAAAACACTATCTATTTGAATAATGCTCTATATAATCAGAGGAATAAGATATATAAAACATAAAATTATATATTAAGTATAGAGAATTATACTTTAACCCTTTTGGAGTTAACTTGATATGAACATTTTTAAAAGAAAAATTTTGTTTTTGCAACTGATAATTTATATAATTCTTTTTCACGGTCGATTTTCAATCAAACATGTCTAAACAACTACAAGAATAAATTTGTCCCATGCATTTAAAAGGATTAATTTTATTTTTGTAAGCGTAATTTTAAACACTAAGAATTAAAGTCATATTTATTAAACATGCCCAAAAAATAAATAATATTTCGACATGGTATACTAATAATTCACAAATTTTGCTAAATTTGACCTTTGAACTCCAAATTTTATGGGTTAAGAAGAATGCCGATTTGAATAAAATTTGGAATATATATTTTATATTATCTGGTCTTTAATACTCTGAAAATACTTTGTTTAAAATGTGCAACAGTAAAGAATTAGTACGTATTTTCTAAAATTTTACAAATAAAGATGCGATTTTTCAGGTACAGCTGTAAACTGTAAGAATTATTTATCCAAGTTTTTTATACACTTATCTGTTGTCCACTTCCCTTATCTGTTGTCCATAAATCCTCATAAGATCTTCTAACAACTTTGAAATTAGTTAAACAAACTTTAAAAGAACTGAAATTGGAGATTTGAAACGGCCGTTGAAAAATTCAAACTTTTTTTACCATAGCTGACAACAAGTTTGCGTTATCATATACAAACAAAAAGTAATATCCGAGTAAATATAGATATATTTAAAATAAGAAAATGTTTTTTTTTAGAATATATCTCAAAAATAAGTACATTTTTTGTCACATTTTGATTTTATGGGCTGTGATAAACGTTAATGGCCTGGGGAATTTGCAATAATTTAAAAAATTTCCAACCAATTTTTATGTTTTATATCTTTCTGAAATTCTTATTACGTTCGATTCCTTTACAATAAAGTTCAAAATTTATTACTAAATGGCCAAATTTTAGCAAAAATCTGAAAAAAATCTGTTTTTTCCTTGTAAATGCACTTGGAAACTACAAATCCGTTGCAGCACTTGTTAACATTGTTCTATCAGCATATTTTTTGCATAATATAGTTTTACAAGCCATAGAACAATTTCAGAGGGGGGATAATTTTTTTTCCTTCATACAAGCTTGGATCAATCTAATGTATATGATGAAAATCCTTAAATCTTATCACACACATGCATGCATGCAAATTACTAAATATCGCTAAGCGCTATATAAAGAAAATGGCGTTTCTAATGTTCAATAAATCTTGGAATTGTAATAGATTTAAATCTTGGGAAATTTCATTTCTACAAATATTTGATCAATCAGAAAAGTATTAATATAAAAGTAGCTGGTGGAGGGTATTTAAGATTCGACTCAGCCGAATATAGTATAAAAATAATACACATAATACATATTTTTAACATACTGAATGGTGTAGGTGGTGATATGGTAAGTTTTTTAACATGAAGAAGAAAGCGAAAGGTAAGAATACGTACGTACAGTGTTATGAAATGCCCATATTTTTAAGTAAGAGTTAAATACATATTTATTGCAAAAACAAAAATTCGAATGTAAAAGCTATTAAAATACTTTTATTTAAACTCTGGTTTCTATAACCAAGATGTTCACATTAGTTACTTATATTATAGTTCCTATAATATTTACTTCCTATAAAAAACTGTTTATGCGAAATATTTGCAGATATAGTATTGGTGGTGAGATTTACGTCTATATAGGGTCGTAGGCAACGTATACAGAAAATTCATCAATAGATGTCACTAATAAGAACGTATGCAGAATATTTGACTACAAGTAGGGATGCATGTGGAAGTTAAACTGACACTATTGAACTCTATAATTCGGAAAATTTTTAACTACATACTTACTAAATAATAATAAATATCACGTTCCGAAATTAGTCGTAATTACTTTTTAAACCCCATACTGTTTTATGTGAAATAATAGTTATAACTGAATTTATAATTAACACTTTAATTATCATATTAAATTAATATTAATTAATGAACCTTTTTTGAAAAATATTTGAAATTTTGTCGATACAAAATAAATTTTGGAATATAATATAAAATTTTATCTACATTCAGAACAAGGTAATTTAACTTTAATCAAATTTGAATGATATCTAGAAGGTTTGAAATACTAAGCCATATAGTAGTACATATAAGCGAAACTTAAGCAGTTTTCAAACAAAAATTTTTATTCTCTTCACACAGACGAGCTCTGAGAGAATAAAACAAACTTGTGAGAACTAAACGCACTCACTAAACTTCAAATTTTCTTCGCAAATTTGCGAGGATATTACCGCTTATTAGTTTTTCTTATCACTTAAACTTAATGTTTATTATTTTTCTCAACATTTTTCATTTATTTAAAACCCAAATAATAATTTATATTCTACAAACAAAAAAAAATATTTTTTTTATTCTTTGACATTTTGTTTTAATTAAAGTTGAAAAATGAAAAGTTGTACATTTTAGTATTGAAAATTAAAATAGTATTTTACATACTTTTTTCATTTTACATTAGTACAGAAAAAAATAACCAAAAGACGTGTTTGTTATATGTTTTGAGATAAAATATCTTTTCATTATCTGCCATATAAAATTTCATTAATAACACACAAAGAATAACGTCAAAAAATACATTTTTTTATTTAGTACCTTTTGAACAACTGTTTTTATTTTTGTGCTTCTGCAAATACATTCTCACCAGTTAGGTCTTTGACAGGGGACTTAGGTCCTTGACAATTAGTTTCGCCTATATACTACTATATGTACTAAGCTTTCTAGATATCATTTAGTTAGTTAGTTTGAAAGGGGATGTATATTAGGGTGGGTCCAAAAAATTTGAGTCAGTCACTCCCTTAAGTATTATAAGTAAGATTAAGATAAGTATAAGTAAGATTAAAGGTAGGTTTTTAATATTTTTTGTATATTTTAAGTCCGATCGTAACATTATATATCAATATTTATGGCTTGACTTTAGTTATGTTTCACTCGTAGACATTTTTTTAATTCGACGTCATATTCCTTGCGCGACATCTGATATCTCGGATCCTTCCCCAAAATCTAAAATTGTGGCTATACTGGAATAAAGTACATTTAATTACATGAAATATAGGCTTTTGAAATGCTCACTCTTATGCATAAAGAGCTATTTTACAGGTATTTAAAATAGTTTAATAATATTTCTAACTGCAAACAATTAATTTGCTAGGGATAGGGTTGAAAACAATTTTAAATTAATCAAATTAATTTACAATACAAAAATTCCATCCTACCCCCAATCTTAACAAAAAGAATGATCCGCATTTAATACTATTAATTAATAAAAAATAAAAATTTTATTTTATAACAAAAAAATAAACATTTTATTTTATAAAAATCTATGAAAAATTAAAGTGTTGTGATTAGTTTTATAAAAATATTTTTCATGTTTTTTCATTGCTTGCATTTTTCCTTTTTTTAACAATTTTCAAAAATGTTTATACTAATTTTTATAAAATGTGAAAAATTATTTTATGATAAATTAACCAATCTTTTAAATAGTTACATATTTTTAAAGAAGTTCTTTAAATAATAATAACATATAAAAAACAAAAAATCGAGAATGGCAGACCATATGACACCAGATATGAGCATAACTAAAATATGATTTATTTTTTAATATATCATTTATATTGAATTTTGTCTTAATTTTCATATACAATTTTTATTGATGAAAAACTGATTTTCTGAAAGAGACTATATATGGGAGATAGGATCAATTATGGACCGATCCTATTTAAATTTGGTGCTTGATTCATTTTCTTATAAGATATAGATATGCAGAATTTCGCCCTAATTGTAGTGTTTAAGAGGAAATTAATGAAGCCATTTTTAAGAGCTTCAAAGCCCTATTCAGGGAGTACGGTTGTATGAGAGCTAGGGAAGTAATGGACCGATTTAAACAATTTTCAACTTCGACCTTGGGTAAAATGAAACATATCAGCCTATTTGCATCGAATTATCTGGAAAATTTCGACTTGTAGTTTGATTACAAGTCGGATGGACAAAGCTAAGCCACTATAGAGCTGTAGGATATAAATAACTTCCCTCGTCTAAGGGTGAAATGTAGCTACAGTTTCGAAATTTAAACAAGTAAAAGTTTTAATGTTTCTTGATTGAGGTCCTAGGCCTTTTGTTATTGCTGTAGAGCGGTAATATGAATTTTCTTCCAGTTATTGAGGTACCTTTTGTTTATACCTTTGTATCAACAAATTTACAGGTCTCTGCTGTGACTGATTTTACAAAACAAAAGAATAAAAATACTGCCAAGTTGTTGTTGACGGTTTCAATTTCAAAGGTAAAAACATTTTATTAAAAGAGAAGAGAATCATAAAAACTGTCTAACATAAATTACTCAAAATTGAATTTCATATAAGATTTCTTATTTAATATATGAAATTTATTGTATATTTTAATATTGTATTTACACTTAGGTTTTTTTAAATTAATATGTAATATTATTTTTGGCCAAATTGGCTTTTTATTACTGAATAAATAAATAAATAAATAAATAAATAAATAAATAAATAAATAAATAAATATATAACTCAAACCAATTTAAGCTTAACGAAAGAGTTACTCTAAACAGATTAAATTAATTATTAAAAATACTTGTTGAACTGGGTTAATCATACTCCCCCGGAGGAGTATCCTTTTCAGACACCGGGGACTGCCCAACCAAGCTTCGTTTGTTGTACTCGAGGTAAATTTGGTGGCTGCGCATAGCTTGGTTTTATTAATTTTGAAATGACATCGTGGCCAATCACACCGTCAATTTTTTGCCAAGTTGGATGGGCTAGTGTCTCATAGGGTTTGAAACGGTATAATAGACAGGTGTCAAAATCTTGCAGTGTAGAAAAACGGGCCTTTATTTATTTATTAATTTAGTCTATGGAGTCACTTTAATTATCTCAAAACATAAAATAAGTAGAATTTATACAATTTGTGTAAATATGATAACAAATTTCGCTAAATAATATTAGTACTCGAGGATATATTAATACAGCTCATTAAAATTTAGACACATGCGACGAAACGAATCAGCATTAGCAAAATTTTGTTGAAAATATTGATTACAGTTGACAGTAACGAGTTGGAAATTGAGGAACATTAAAAAATAAGTTGTTCAAAATAAATCCGAAGTGATGTTTCCATTTGATAAGAAATAAGACATTCAGCATTGTACGGCGGCTTTTTAAAGTTGGTAGATTAAGTTGCAGTAACCTATTTCTGTATGAAGAAAGATGAAAAGAAGGATTAGGATAAGAACTCTGAAAACGAATAACAGAAGTGGTTTTTGAACAGACTCAACACGATCACTATGGACGTTATAAAATGGATCCCAGACAATTGATGCATACCCGATTTTAGGTCTCCCAAGCGTTTCGATATAGATGAATCGGAAAATTCTCTTGACCATTTATTTGTGCATATATTTATTTATATGATCAACAAAAGATAATTTTGTGTCAAACAGTACAGCGAGATCCAAAAAACGTCAACAACATCCAACATATAATCACCAACATAAGAATATTGGAAGATTTTAGAACAGAATTGGTCCGAGATGTACAATTTACAATTTTCGTATATAACTATATTGAAGGCTTTTCTAAAATCTGTGTATCAGTGTAGAGTCCATTTATGAAGCTATAATTTATATTCGTTGTAAGTTCTAACAAATTAGTTGCAGTTGAACATCTTTTAGGAATTTAGATTTAGAAAACCAGTGAGATATTGTTCAAATAATTTAGTTATAGCACTTAATTTAGCGATACCTCTATAATTCATTATATCGGATTTATTTCCCGATTTAAACGATTTTTCCATAATTTCGGGAAGTTTTCATACTTTAAAGACATATTAAATAGAATAGAATTTATTAAAATTATGCTAGGAATTTCATAATTTTTTATTTTTCTTTAAGAAAAAATAAACGAAATATAAACGTTTGAAAAAAATAGCGAAAACGATATCATAATTTTTTGGAGAAACGGTATCATAAGAAAAAGTACTACTTACCACACAAATACACGAGAACGACAATCACTTATGAGAGTATTTATCACCTGAGTGATATCGTTTGGGACAGTACAGAAAGAAAGCAAATACTAAATAGTAAATGTTTACAGTTGAAAAACTGTATTTGTGTCATAAAACTGTATTTGTGTTATATGTTTGTATTTTATATGCGTTTTATGTAAAACACTAAATAAAATACGGAACAAATTTACGTTTTTTTAGTAAATAATAATTTATACAGAAAAGTGCTCTAAAATTCAGTACTGTTCTGTATAATACAGAACTCCTGGTCACCGTAGGTATACATGTTGTTCCTGTGTTACAGCTGACGCGTTCATAGTTCAGGTTTATATTTTCTAGGGGAAGAACCGTATTAATATCGGATGAGGATGTTGATACAGAAGAATTTAAGCAGGTAATATGCGGTACTACAGCTCCAGAGTTCGTCTTACTCCGTTTAGGAGATAGAATATTTACAGATAAAGAAAAATTGTCCATATTTGGGTATTTGCTAGACAATCCATGAAATTTAATGAGTTTAGCTTGCAATTAAATAAATTCCTTATAAATCTTGTCAAATTCATCTTTAGAATTTTTAAAAAGGTTATAATATGCAATATTTACGTTTTAGCAATTTAGGTGCATAGATTTTTGGGGATCAGTATCACGAGCTTTTAGGCCACTATACTTTAAGTCATTGTTAGAAATTTTACAGTTTTCCATAATTGTTTAAGGTTGGACAACACAGTAAATTATAGATAAAAATGGTAATGCTCTCTTACAGCTCAACAAATACACAAACCAAATTAATCGATAATGCAGTTCCAGAATTGCCTGGATAAACAATAAATGTGAAAATATATGAATAAAAGAACAATATGTGTGTATTTATGAATGTAGACGATGTAAACAATAACAAAATTATTTATTTACTAGCATTTTAACTGATTTCGTATATTAAATTATTTATTTACTAGCATTTTAACTGATTTCTTATATTAAATCTATAATTAAGTAATATTGTCTTTGTTATTTACCCCTGCAATTAATATATCGAAATTTAAATCTACATTCAAACAACTTTCACAAAGTTTACAAAAACCACACATTTTTTCCCCTTTTCAAAATTTTTTGGGCTTAAGTGGGAAAATACTTAATACTTACTAATACTTAAGATTTCGGATTTTTAATCATTTTTTCCTCTAAAGCATGATTTAAAATCATCAAAGCATCTGAAAAGGTACCTTAAGGAGCCTTGACACGATAACACTTTAAGTACGTAGAGTCTAATGGAAAAGTAAGATGAAATTCCATCCGTTTTTTTTAAGGATAATAAAAGTCGTACGATTTATCCTTTTTGTGTTTATACGATTGGTATAAAACAATAACAAAGTGAGATGGAAACAGCATTTTTACTTTTTTGAGTTTACATAAAAATACATCCCTGATCTATTACGACGAAGAGAGCCATATGAACGTCCATCAGTATTTTACTCAGTAGTAAGGTTTCATTACATATCGTGTTTAGACGATCGCATCCGTATCCTTTGCGGCCAAAATTTTTGGCGACATTTTTTTATAGACCGAAAACTGTTGTACATTTTTCAAATCTGACTTTACTATAAAATTTAAGATATATAAACTTAATTTGACAGAATTTAGATGCACTAGAAATGCATAAGAGCAAAAGGAAAAATTCAATTTAAAAAAATTCAAAACCAGATTTTATCATTCGTAAATATAATATTCAATGCCCTTAAAAAATAGTGTTAAAATTTGTAATTTATTGTAATCCCTTTAGGAGTTATGATGGTTATAATGTTGGCTTGTGGTTTAATAATTTCCCATCAACAATTTCGAAATATAGCGTTGTAAAGTTTAAAATCTGAAAATTTATAGTCTCAACACATCTAAAGGGTTAATGATAAAAATTTTGTTTTTTCACCAAAAGCAAACTTTGATTATGCACAAAGACACATTTTTTTAAATATTTTTGAAAAAAGTGCATCTTTGGATAATACTAAATGCACTTTTGAAGCATTATAAAAGTGTGATTTTTCCTATAAAATCAATTACTGGAGCATGATTTCCTATAAATTAACTCCTTGTTGTTATTTGCATTTTCCGTTATGCTTCTGTACTTAAAATCATATGCTAAATGTTGAAAATGTTCCAGAAATCGTATGCTAGCATGTAGGGGGCATATTCCAAATTGTAAAGTTTCCTCATTTATTGACCTTTGCTTGGAAATATTCGAAAATTCTGATTTTTTATCACCACATATGTAGCAGTACCAAGTAGATGATGTTCCTGTAATGGCATTTCCAACTTTCCCATCAATCATTGTAAGTTTTAAATCATAGGACATGTTAAACGAATAATTTTCTATTTCGATTGTTGTAGGTTCCAAGTTTTTAATTTCTACTTCAATACGATTTATCAAATCATGCGTTGTTGTTTTGGATTCCTCTATATACTCAAAGCTTATTGGCCTACAAAAAGCTTTGGATCCTGGAGTCGAATTCTTCCAAATATCATCGAAACTGGTTGATGGAGAATCGCTGTCAGCATACTTTCGAATTCTTAATGGCGATGCCATAAATACACTTTTATACTCGGAAGATGATTCACTTGTGTTGATTTGTTTATATTCCGAGTGCTGATAATCCATCACATCCCCACTTACAAATGAGTTGAAGATCACAAGAATTTATTTTTTTAGTTGGTCTGAAGAAAAGTCAGAAGCAATCCTTAAAGCAGTATTTTCGAGTAGAGCGCCGAGTCCAATAACAGCCTTCCGATCAGTTATTCCAATAGGAGATGGTGTAGAGCTTTTCTTCTTTTCATTTATTTTGTCATATGATGATAAAACATCCAGTCTTTTTTCAGATAGCGCCTTTCTTAACGTTATGTAGTTATCACGACTTAATTCCAGCTGCAATATAAGCGCAATAGCTTCTTCCTCAGTGGACGTTATATCAGATGATGCTGTGGGTATACTCTTTACAATTCTTTTCAGTCGTCTTGGTAATGCGGTTGGAAGAATATTTGCAATTTTTATGGCATCCAAAGGCTGATCCCCTTAGTATCAAAAATTTTTAGTTTTTGTTTCATTTATCGTATTTTATGTAAAGTCAGCTTTCCAAAAAGTGTAAATTCTATATACATCTTCTTAGAAACTTTTTAGATAACTTAAAAAGAAAAAGATGGAACAACTGATGACAGGAATTCAGTTGGGAGATAGTAAACCAATTACATCCCCCACAAACAAGAATATTGCAATTGATGCCGTTTCAAATGATGTTTCCGAAAGACTTTTGCAGATTGAGAAAACGTTATCCTACGTCATAATTCCGCCAGACCTTCACTCCAAAATAATTCAAACATCCCAAATAAAACCAATTCAAGTTCTTTTTCAATTGGAGACCTTACTACTTGTAATCTACTTGTACATCTATCGACAAACGAAACAGTGTTTTCTAATCGAAACAGGTGCAGATAAAGATTACTGACATTAAAAAAACATCGCAACCAATCACCAACAAAACTTTTTGCATTCAACAACTCATCCATTAGTACATATGGTCCAAAGCGTCTAAAGATAGATTTTAGATTAAAAAGACCATTAAATGGACATTTGTATTTGCAGATACTGCTCATAACATTATTGGTGCTGATTTCATTAAACATTTTAATCTATTAGTTGATCTCAATAACTCCAAACTTATTGACTCAACAACGAGGATTGGTACTCAGATTTCAACTATATCAGATTCAACTAATAATGCTTCAGTTAAACTTTATAACCCAAACAACGTCTATGCAAAACTTCTGGAAGAATTTTAAGACATTACACAAATTAACTTTAAAATTCCAGAAAATGGACCACCGTTTTTTTCAAAACCCAGAAGGTTAACACCAGAAAAATTTCGGGCGGCAATAGAAGAATTTGAATATCTCATGAAAATTGGTGTTATTCGACATTTTAAGAGTCCTTACGCATCACCATTACATGTAGTTCGTAAATCTAATAACTCTTGGAGACCTTGTGCTTATCGTGCATTAAATACCCAGACAGTACCTGAGGTATCCACTACCGAATATTCAAGATCTATCTCACAACTTACATGACAAAACAATATTTTCGCATTTTGTTATATTGATGACATATGTATTTCTTCGACATCTACAAAAGAACACGAAACTCATATACGACAAGTTTTTGAATTGCTTCGAAAGTTCTCATTAATAATTAATCCCTCCAAATGTGTATTTGCAAAAACTGACATAAAATTTCTTCGACATTCTATATCCTATCAAGGTATTCGACCTTTACTAAATAAAATTGATGTTATCAAGAACTATCTACTTCCGAAATTAGCATGCGAACTTAAACGTTTTTTGGCCATGGTAAATTTTTATCGCAGATTTATTCCACATGCAACTAAACATCAATAACCACTTATTTCTCTCATTAATGGTAATAAGAAAAATGACCGCTTAGTTATTTTGTGTACCTAAGAGGCATTGCAACATTTTGAATTGTGTAAACAAGACTTAGTAAATGCCACAACACTTTCTCACCCAGCACCTGAAGCTAAAATCAATTTATGTACAGATGCAAGTAACACAGGTACGGGAGTAGTAGTCCATCAAATAGTAAAAAATCAACACCAGCCGCTGGCATTCTTTTCAAAAAAGTTTAGTGAAACTGAAAAAAAGTAAAGTAAATATGATCGGGAATTGTTATCGATATATACATTTTAGATATCTCCTTGAAGGTCGTAACTTTACTATTGCAACGGATCACAAACTACTGATCTTTGCTTTTTCTAAGAAAAAGAAAAATACAACACCTCGCCAAATCAGACACTTGGATTTTATAGGACAATTTTCTACAAAAACCATACATCTTCCTGGCGATGTCAACTTTACTGCCGATACACTTTCTCGATTAGATGCAATTAAAATACAGAATAATGAAACTGTTGATTACCAAAAAATAGCTGAAGAACAAAACTGTTGCGAAGAACTACAAGAATGCTCAAATCAACTAGTACTTCACTTCAACTAAAACAAATAATGTTACCCGAGACAGACATAAAAATAATCTGTGATATTTCAGGAGTAAAAGTGCGTCCTTACATTCCAGCAAACTGTCGTCAGTTAGTTAAAAATTCACAATTTAGCACATCCTGGTAGAAAAAGTACTTGTCGATCAGTTAAACAACGCGTCGCTTGGAAAAATATGGATTAGGAAATTTCAAAATTCGTTCGTGTCAACAATCAAAAGTAAGTAGACATACTTCTTCACCACTGTCAAAATATTATCAACCTTCAGCAAGATTTGAGCACATCAACATTGATCTTATTGGTCCACTTCCACCATCGAATGGTTTCTACTTTTGTTTAACATAATCGACCGATTCACTAGATGGACAGAAGTTTTTCCATTACCAGATTCCTCCGCAGAAACGGTCGCACTTACTTTAATTGATGGGTGGATAAAACACTTTGGAATTCCACTTAAAATAACGACGGATCCAGGTAGGCAGTTTAAATCTACACTTTTTCAAGAACTTTCAAAAGCTCTGGGAATTACTCACCTAAGAACTAAAGCATATCACCCGCAGAGTAATGGAATTATTGAACGGTTCCATCGAACTCTTAAGGCTTCAATTATGTGTAGCAAAAATGTTCTTAATAAATACTCCAAATACTTAAAACTAAAAATTAATAATAAAGAAGTAAATATTTCCATTGATAGGTTAAAGACGGCTTATACTTTTGAAGATATCAATGAAGCGCAAAAAGAGGACGAAAAACTTCGGAGATCAAAACGACTTTCTGTCGTGACCTTTCCATTAAGTACTTTATTTTTACTTTTAATCATAATCATATAAACATTGATTTAAACTTTTTTGTTTTAAAAATAATCATAAAAATGTAATTTCAGTTTTCTTTTGGATTTCTTTCAATAAACATAATATTTATAAAAAAATAGTAAACACAATTCTATAAACCCAATCGGGTTCTTTAGAACCGGTTTGATACTAGTTCTAATATTCAAAAAAAGTCGCCATAATTAGTGGTTTTGCTTTTTTGCAATACTCCTGCATAATTCCAAGTGAAAATTACTTCACAACAATTTTTTTATACGGTTTTATTTCTAAATATAAAAAATGAAAAAAAATGTAAATACATTTACCTAACAATTTAATATGAAAGTTTCGTTATAAAAACATTTGCTATACGATAAAACAAATATTAAACTTATTACAGTTTTTATATTTAATAGACGTACTTACATAGGGATTTGCTTGCAACTGGACTAAATTTGCATGCACTATTTATTCTCTCATTTGAAGGGATATATTTGAAAATGTCGTTTTTATGCAAAATGTTTTAAAACAATATTTTAATAATTTAAAAAATTAATTTTTAAAATTTTTTTAGTATCTTTCCATATAAACTCTAACCCAATTTGAACTAGTGTATGTTGTTCTAGTAATAGTACTAGTGGCATTAAGACAATTATCGCTTCATTTCCTGCAGGGTTGTTAATTTTTATGAAATATATTTGAAAAATCATTTGATAATTTGAGATCGGCTTTTTATACCCTCCACCACCATCAGAGATGATAGTGGGTATATATAAGTTTGTTATACCGTATTATTCATTTAAGATCCAATATATACATATTCCGGCTCCTTATGAAATTTTAAGTCGATTTAGCTATGACCGTCAGTCTATCCGCCGGTCTGCCTCAAACACGCTCACGTTAAATCTAAGAAAAGGATATCAACCAAATTCACCCAGAATTATTACTATTATCCTAAGCCGTCTGATTCACAACGTTAAAAATTATCAGCAAAAATTTCAGACTACCTCAGAAACTACCAAAGATATTTCGATTTATTTAGTCACACATTATTTTTCTAAGGTAGTGATGAATTATGTTCAAAAACTTACAATCGATCCGATATTTCCCATAGCCCCCATACTAAGGCATATATTCCCGAAAATTTTTTATCATTAATAACTTCCTCAAATCTATAAACGTACATCTAAGTCGGTCGACAATTAATCATAGCTCCCATATAATTTCACTTCCGAAAATCAACAAACACACAATAAAGCTATTGTAATAAAATTTGAGTAAAATGAATTTTGTGTACATACAAATCATTCACCGATTTAGTTAATGAGCAACGCAACTAATATATATGTATATACAACTTTGTAACTATGCTCAATCGTTCTGTATATGAGCAAAAAAAAAAAACAATTTGCTTTTCGCTTATTTTAAATCCGTATTGAGCCATTTGGAATTGGCATTGGATCTCTAGAAATTCAGTTGATAAATTTAAAAAATAAAACTTTGCACTATGGAAAATTGTCATGGTTTAATAGCAAGTTGGAAGAGTTAGGTAAAAAGCTAACTAACAAATGATCGGCCCCATTTGACCCTAGCTTCCATACAAAGTCCCCTTCAGAAAATTACTTGGTCTTTATAATGTTCCGATCCTCTTCAAATTTGGTCGAGAGTTTTTGTTTTTATAAAACTTGTTTGTGTCGAATTTCGTCGCTTACTGCTATTATTAAGTCACTTAAAAGCGATAGCGTCATTTTCGAATCATGTTTGTGTTGAATTTATTATTATTAAGCCTGTCAAATTTGAAAGATAGATTTTTGATATTATACAACTTGTTTATGTCGAATTTCATCGCTATACTGCTACTGTTATGTCAATTATGATCGCTAGAGTAATTTTCTGAAAGATTCCTTATATTGGGGTTGATTTATTATGGTTCGATGTCCGCAATACTTTACAGTATAATTTCTGTTTGCATAACAAATTCTCCAAATTTTTTTCTCGATTGCTGCCACTATGACACTTATACTGTATTATGGCAAATGCCTTTTATCACTGCCTGTGATATTACTGTTGCCCAACTCTAATAAATGTTTAATTTATATAACAAATATTAAAAAACAACATATGAACATTCAAAAAGTATTTGTAGTCAAAAATGTATATAATTAAAACAAAATTGTTTTTGAAGTCAATTCATAAAGTATTTGCAATGTTTCAATAAATGAACATTTTGTGGGTCTTTTAAAACAAATGTTTTGTAAACTGTAAATTTTGGCTCTTCCGATTCAAAAGTTTGCCGACCCCTGATATAGGCCCATAATTGGTCAATGTTTACATATAAGGTCTACTTGCGAAAACCCCTTAAACACATATTTATACTTCATTAAATTCTAAAGCTATAGGGATAAAATTCGACACAAATATTTTTGTATACATGCAAATCATTTTACCAAATTTTTGTTTATAGCCTTCATATAAGGCACACTTCCGAAAATCACTTAAAAGCACATATTTCTAGTCAAGTAAAGCAATCTTGATAAAATTGGACACAGAAATGTTTTGTCTAAATATGAATAACTCCGAGTTTTAGTTTTAGATAGGCCTATAATTGGTCATGGCTCCCATATAAGGTCCACTTCCGAAAGTCACTAAAACGCATATATTTCATTAAATTCTAAAGCTATAAGGTTAAAATTCGACTTGAATATGTTTTGTGTACATATAAATCATTCTATCACTTTTATAAGTATGATAAATAAATGGATACATTGAGAAAATTTATCGTCAAATATTAGTTCATGATTGTTCGCATCAAAAACATTGGTTTGGGAAAAATATTTCAAGTCCAATTGAAGATTTTGAGATTTTGTTGCTAAACTTTTCGATCACGCAGGATGGCTTACGCCTATTATTATTCAATCCAAGATTCTTTTACAAGAATTATGACACCACAATTTCTTGATAAATGGAAAATATTTGTTGATAGTTTCCCTCTATTCGAATCCATTGAAATTCCGAGATGGATCCACTGCCATCCACGCTTCTGAGCAGGCTTATTGCCCTACCCTATATGTGTCATCCCTTGCAACGGATAAGTTTACCTCGACTTGAGTTATGCGGAGCTCTTCTGCTTTCTAGGCTCGTAAAGCAAGTACTTACGAATCTTCCATTCTGCAGCCCAAAGCTTTACTTATGGTCAGACTCAACCATTGTTTTAGATTGGCTACAAAAACCTACATCAGCCTGAAAAACGTATGTAGCTAACAGAACAACTCAGATTATAAAGAATGTTGGTTGGATTATAAAGAATGTTGGTTGCCAGTTGGAATCACGTTCCAACGGATCACAACCCAGCTGATTATGGCTCTCGCGGTTGTAAACCACAAGATCTTGTTAACAACCCATTATGGTGGTATGGGCCAATGTGACTCTTGGATTCACAAGAAAATTGGCCCAAATATAGTTCTCCACCTGAAGTTCTTCCGGAAAAAGGAGGATATCAGTTTGTTTTTCAACACCGGTTGACAGCAGTCTTATCGATAGATTCTCCTCGTATCCTCGCGCTCTTGCCTTTAATCACGCTATCAGGAAGAAAGGTTTAAAGGTTCAGTATTCTTAAAGAATCAAAAATTATGCTGATCAAACTAACTCAACGAGTTTACTATCCCCAAGAATACATCAGCTATCTGACGGGAAACTTATTACAAGAAAAAGTTCTATTCTCACTTTCAACCCATTCCTGGATTCAAAGGGAACTATGAGAGTTAATGGTAGATTAGACAATTCATCTCTAACCTATGATGGAAAGTACCCTCTAATTATCCCTAACTCCTCTAATTTCAGTACAATATTTCTTGATTTTACTCACAAAACATTGTTGCATGCTGACATTTTCCTAATGATGAATGCAATACCAGGACTCAAAAGAACTGTTAAAAAAAAGTGAACTTTTTTTGCTTTTGATTCTATTAACCCGAATTGAAAGTGTTATAAACTCTAACCTCCTTATTCATAAACCAAGTTTTATCAACCTTCTATAAAATAAAATGAAGTACTTCCAAAAGAATAACATTTATCACCACTTTAAAAGTAGCACTAAGTGAATTTGTTTAACTTCTATCTACCTGATGTTTATTGACATACAAGTGAAAAGAATACAATGTTTTTATATTAAAGGTTTCTTTGTTTGTACTGAAATCTTCTAAATAAAACTTTTTTTTGGAGTTAATTGATAAATATGTGTAATCTATTTATTTATGTTAATATTATTTGAGTCAAATTAGTTGTATTATATAATACTACAATTTCACTTCTTAATAACATCCATAAAGAACATAAAAAAATAATTCCAACAGGAAGTGGTAAAATACATTAACACTTCTGCTTTTATAAATATCTGAGAAATGAGATTTTTTCTTATCACACATTGAGCATTTCTAGAAAGATGTTTCCGTTACGGCATTGCATACTTTTGCATCAATCCTTGTCTGACTTAGATAAAACGAAATCTTTATAGAGAGTTTCTTTATTTTTATGCAAAAGGGCTCCAGCTCATTTATTAAATCCTTGAAGTATTACACTAAATCTTTTTATTTTTTTAATTCTTATTATGTTCAAAATCATAATCATAATCCGGGATCAAAAATGTTTTGATCCCGGAGTTGTGTTGACCAAATATATTTTCCAAAGAATTTCCTGTGTTCGAGGATGATGGCTTGGGAATACGACCGAATTTAAATTGCACTAATGAAGAAATAAATACACTTTTGTTTTCTGCTAATCCCTGACTTCCAAAGCTTCAGGAAGTGTTGATAAACCTCATATCCAAACTTAAACATTAACCCTCTTAATTAAAAATAACATTTTTTTTATAAAAGGTTTTTAAAACAAAATTTCCATACAAAGTCTAATTTACAAACCGTTTATAAAAAAATATTTGTGAAAAAGGGAGTAAAACAACCTCACAATTATCAACTATCCTAACTTTATCTATTATCTGATATAATCTTTGATGTTGTGTTTTCGAGCAAAGGTGATAATTCAATACAACCATCCACAGCATTGGGTAGAACAGTAGAAATATGTACGGCATCCATAGATTAGTTTTCCTTTTTAAGCATTTCGGTAAAATAAATTTCCTCCTTTGATGTTGAGGAAATTTTTTCGATGATGCGCTTATTTTCGATTTTGAACATATATCGGACGAAATATTGTATGTTGAGATTTCCATAAGTATCCATTCAACTACAATATTTTAAATTTATTTATTGTGATTTCCGCTCACAGATTTAATTTTTATATCAAAAATCTTTAACACTTAATAACACAATGTTTAATTTCATACAAAAAATATTATAATCGGCAGAATAACCTTCGGTTAAACGATAACCAGAGGTGGAGTTTAAATTTTAGAAATGCCTACTTCTCCATAGAAAGAAACAAAGCATTTCTGTACTTAAAATATATGGAAATGAACTTATAAATATATTTCAGATACAAGCATTCCCAAATTTCCTTAAAGTATATACAAATAAAGTATATACAATGGTTGACAAAACAATGGAAAATTTTTAAAATATTTCAGAACTGGTTAAAAATCTAAACATTTTATTGATTTTTATTTATAATTATTATTAATAATTATTATTATTTGGTCGAGAAAAAATTGAGTCAGTCACCCCTTACGATAAAAGATATGTTAATAACATTTTCAAAAATATTTTTTTGCTACGCATAGAAACGCCGCCCTTTTTGTTTTTTATATATATATTACGCCATTTTAAGTCCGATCGTAACATTTCATATATCAATGTAAATGGCTTGATGTTAGCTATATTTCACTCTAAGGAAATATTTTAATTCGACGTCATATTCCTTGCGCGAATTCTGATATATCGGATCCTTCCCCAAAATCTAAAATTGTGGCTATACTGGAATAAAGTACATTTAATTACATGAAATATAAGCTTTTCAAATGCTCAGTTTTATTCCCAAAGAGCTATTTTAGAGTTATATAAAAATACCTGCATATTTCTAACTACAAACAATTAATTTGCTAGGGATATGGTCCAAAACAATTTTTTTAATTAATTGACAATATAAAAATTGCATACTACTCCCTATCTTAACAAAAGAAATATCATTTTATTCAGCATTTAATTCTATTAATTAATAACAAAATCACGTAGGAACATAAAATTTTTTATTTTACAAAAATCTATGAAAAATTAAGGTGTTATGTTTTTTTCCATACAACTTGTTTATTTATTACAACATGTTTATTTATTAACAATTTTCAAAAATGTTTATACTAATTTTTATAAAATGTGATAAATTTATTTTATGATAAATTAAACCAAATAAACCTCCATCGGAGCGAGACAGCTACCAACGCTCTGATGGCTAAAATCAACACAGGTAAAATACATATAGCTTTAATCCAAGAACCTTGGCGATTCGCAACAAGGTTTCTGGATTAAATCACGTAAATTTCCAACTTTTCTACGCTGATACAGGATCTCGCCCGAAAACATGTATCTTATGTCACAAGAACTTATGTTTTCTCCTCTCAACAGGATTATCAACATCGGGTGCAACGGTGCTGAAGCAAGGTCGTAGCAACATATTCCTTGCATCTATTTACCTGCCTTTCGATTCTACGACACTACCACAAACGTCGGATCTGATGAAACTGGTTGAAGAGGCACAAAGGAAAAATAAGAAATTTGTAATAGGTTGTGATGCCAACTCGCACCATGTAGCTTGGGGTAGTACAAACACCAATCGCAGGGGAGAAGCCCTCATGGATTTCTTTAATACTAAAGACTTGATAACATTGAACTTAGGTAATAAAGCTACCTTCTAGATATTACTATATGTTCAGAAAAGCTTATAAACGAAACTCAGGATTGGAGAGTTTCGGACGAGCACTCCTTTTCTGATCATCGGTACATAAGATTTGAAATACTAAGGCCACCACCAAAGCCGATAAAGTTTCGGAATAAGTCCAAAACTAATTGGACAGTGTTCGGGACCTTACTAAAGAACCGTTTAGGTCAGGACACTTTTCAATGTCGAAACAAAGAGGATATAGATGCCAAAGTGGAAACGTTCACAAGTGCCCTGGTTGAATCGCTCGAGGACAGCTGCCCTCTGCGAGAGCTGAGATCTGCCCAGGAAAAACCCTGGGTAACTGGGGAGATCCGGAACCTTGGGAAGACTCTTCGCAAACTATTTAACCGGGCGCGGCGTAAAAAGACCGCAGTATACTGGGATGAGTATCGTAATAAACTTGGTGAATATAAGAAAATCGTTCGAAAAGCCTAACGAGACTCCTGGAAACTTTTCTGTGAACAGGTAGATAGCGTAAATGACGTATCGAAGATAAAAATTCCTATCCAAAATTCATGTCCAACCGGGATCTATGATCGATGACACGGGCAGGAGGCTTGAGGATAAGGAGGAGACAATGAAACTCCTAATGGATTCTCATTTCCCACCCGGTATATCGAATAACATAGATGAACCGATATTCGAGGAAGGGGAGGGTAACACGGAAATAGTTATTACAACTGACATGGTTAAAGGAGCAATAAAGAGCTTTGCTCCCTATAAAGCTTCAGGGCCGGATGGAATTTTCCCGGCACTTTTCCAGATGGAGACGGGACTGGTTTCCGTACATCTGTCACAGATATTCACTGCATGCTTAAAATTTGCATATACCCCAGTTAAATGGCAGGATGCAAGGGTAATATTTATATCCAAACCAGGGAAACCTAGCTATGCGACACCTAAGTCCTATCGACGGATAAGTCTTACGTCCTTCCTACTTAAAACCTTGGAACGGATAGTCGATAGCATGGTTAAAAGCAGCATACCATACAAAGACATTAAATATAAGCGCATGCTTATGTAAAGGAACGATCGGTGGAAACCGCTTTAAATGAAGTTGTCCACTACATAGGTGAATCTTTCGATAGCAAACTGTATACACTGGCAGTATGCATTGACATCGAAGGCGCTTTCAATAACGTGCACACTGATACCCTTATCCAATCCCTAGACCTGTTTTATGTCGACCGGGTGCTCCGTAACTGGCCAGCAAAATCTTTACATACCCGGTAAGTAGGCAAGTAATATTGGAGAAAAGTGTAAGTAGTTACTTTTTGGGTGAATAACTACTTATTTTTGTTCGACGATGACCAAAAAATAACTGGTTACAAATCTGCTTACCCGAATTTTCCGGGTTTAAAACTGGTTTTACAGTTATTTTTCATGTTTGCTATTCTATTCTCTCACTTAATGCCCCATTTAAAAAAAGTTTTACCATTCTATCTGGAATGGTTTTCACACAAATGTAAATATCATAATTTCTTGAAAAAAAAACTTCCAAAATCGACTACTGTTAAAAACACTAACTAATTCCTTATTAGGCATACACTATAGACAATTGACTACAAACTCCATTCAAAAAATCAATTTATTTTATTAAAAACGACAACTCATTACCAAGTAATTTATGAAATAACTACATAAACTACAATACTCATTACCAAAATTTGAAAATATTTTAATGGGTGGATCAACTACATGCTAAGGAACAGATGGATAAGCTGCGAGATGTACGATATAACTATCAGGAAAAAGGTATTTCGCGGTATACCACAGGGTGGCATTTTGTTACCTTTACTCTGGGTTACCACGATTAATAGCCTCCTAAGGACCCTAACCGAGAAAGGACTTAGATCTGTCTGCTATGCAGACGATTTCGTAATACTTTTAAAGGGAAAGGATCCAAATTACTTGTGTAGAAGAGCTGAGGAGGCTCTGAATACGGCCTTGAGCTTGGCTCATCCGAGAGGCCTCAATGTTAACCCGGCGAAGACGGAAATCTGTCTTTTCACAAGAAAGACAAAAATTTCTACATATACTGAACCTTGCTTCTTGGGCAAGAAGATACCGGTGACAGACAAAGTTAGATACTTAGGTGTAATACTTGACCGGAAATTAAAATGGAGACATTACATAGAGGATAGGATCAACAAGGCACAAGGGTGCTGGGCGATATGTAGGAGAACCATAGGCATGAAATGGGGTCTTAGTCCTACTATGACAAATTGGCTTTATAAAAGTGTAATTAGACCAATTCTAGCTTTGCTTCAATAATCTGGTGGACTGCTTTGGACAAAAAGTGTAATATTAAACTACTACAGGGAGTTCAGCGTACATGCTGCTTGGGTATAAGTGGTGCCATGTGTACTACTTCAACCAAGGCTCTGGAAACGTTGCTAGATATTCCACCCATTGAAACATATTTAAAATATGAGGCGGCGCTTACAGCCGAACGGCTCTTTACTTTAGGCGAACTGGCCAAAAACGGTTATAGGACACGTCATCAATGTATACTGGACACATTCATCGGACGTGCCCACTTTGAAACGCTAATACCAGATAGAATGTCTTGGTCAAGCGGAACATTAGAGCAAATACCAGTAGGAATCCGTTGCTACACGGATGGCTCTAAATTAGGGGACAAAGTGGGCCTGGGGTTCTTATATTGAAGACCTAGAAACAGAAATATACCACCGTCTACCTAATCATAACACAAGCTTCCAGCAATAACGGAATGTGTAAATTGGATTAGAATAAATATGGCGCCCACAGGGCTTAATATATTTACCGACAGCCAGAAGGCAATTTGTGCGATATCAGGTGATAGAATTAAATCTAAGACAGTATTGGATTGTAAGAAAGCTTTAACTGAATACTCTCCCAGAGGTAAGGTTCACATCATATGGGTACCAGGCCCTGGAGTAGTCGGCAACGAAAGGGCGAATGTAATAGCTTTAAAGGGAAGGGAGCTCGATGTAGTTAACCTGACAAACGCAAAACCATTCGACGCAACAAAAGCTGAATTAAAAATATGGATGAGAGAATCCCATAAGGCCTCTAGGAATAACGAAACGGTGGGTAGAACCACAAAGATTTTTTTCTTGAATTGGAGCGCACAACAGGCCCGATAGTGGCCTACGTGTATTTCTTCGGATTTGATGTAGTATACATCCTCCTATCAACCTAACCTAACCTAACTTTTTAATTTTTTATTTATTCTTAAAGAAGTTCATTAAATAATAAAAAGTAAAACAAAACGAATAATAGGGAATGATACCATATATGAGCATTACTAAAATATGATTTATTTTTTAATATATCATTTATATTGAATTTTGTCTTAATTTCCATATACTATTTTTATTGATGAAAAACAGATTTTCCGAAAGAGACTATATGGCAGCTAGGATCAATTATGAACTGATCCTATTTAAATTTGGTGTTTGATTCATTTTCTTTTAAGACATAGATCAGCCTATTTGTATCGAATTATCCTGAAAATTTCAAATTGTAGTTTGATTACAAGTCGGATGAACAAAGATTAACCACTATAGTGGTTAATAGGAAGATGGGTGTGAAGATAAATTGTAAATTTATTACCCTAGACACAAACCATTCAATTTAACAGGGAATTGTTAAAAGTTAACATAACATTGCTAAAATACTGTTAAATAAGTTTGGAGTAGCGGACAAGTTAACAGAGCACAGGTAAACGTTAACATATCTCTGTTAAAAACATACATAATTGTAGTAAACCCAAAAATTTTTATTTTTTACATATTTTTGGAACAAATCAATCATGAACATGGCAAATCGAAATAAAATATTTTTTCCAAAAAATAGACAAATCTATTAACAGTATCTCTAACAGAGAGTGTTGGGGTTGGAAATTCACATAACAGTGAAATATATTAAAAAACTTGACATTGGGGGAATTTTCTATTTTTAAGGGTATAGGGTCAACGTGGCGGGTTAACTCTAATAGACTCGGTAGACAGGAGGACCGCCAAAAACACTCTGTTAACTCTATCTCTAACAGAGCGTGTTGGGGCTGGAATTTCACCTAACAGTGGAATATGTTTAAAAACTTAACATTGGGGGATAGGCTCAACGTGGGCGGGCAAACTCTAACAGAATCAGTAGACAAGAGGACCGCCAGGACAAATCTCTGAACAGTATATCTAACAGAGCGTGCTGGGGCTTTTTATATATTTCACCTAACAGTGAAACTTAACATTGGGGGAATTTTAAATTTTTAAGGGGATAGGGTTAACGTGGGTGGGCAAACTCCAATAGACTTAGTAGGCCAGAGGACCGCCAAGACAAATCTATTAACAGTATGTCTAACAGAGCGTGTTGAGGCTGCAAATTCACCTAACAGTGAAATATGTTAAAACACAACATTGAGGGAATTTTCAATTTATAAGGGGATAGGGTCAACGTGGGCGGGCGAACTCTAACAGAATTAGTAGACAAGAGGACCGCCAAGACAAATCTATGAACAGTATCTCTAACAGAGCGTGCTGGGGCTGGAAATTCACCTAACAGTGAAATATATAAAAAAACTTATCTTGGGGGAAATTTTCAATTTTTAAGGGGATAGGGTCAACGTGGGCAGGCAAACTCTAACAGAATTAGTAGACAAGAGGACCGTCAGGACAAATCTATGAACGGTATCTCTAACAGAGCGTGTTGGGGCTGAAAAATTCACATAACAGTGAAATATGTTAAAAAACTTAACATTGGGGGAATTTTCAAAATTTAAGGGGATAGGGTCAACGTGGGCGGGCAGACTCTAACAGAATTAGTAGACAAGAGGACCTTCAAGACAAATCTATGAACGGTATCTCTAACAGAGCGTGTTGGGGCTGGAAATTCACCTAACAGTGAAATATGTTAAAACACAACATTGGGGGAATTTCAAATTTTTAGGGGATAGGGTTAACGTGGGCGGGCAAACCCTAATAGACTTGGTAGACAGGAGGACCGCCAAGACAAATCTATTAACAGTATCTCTAACAGAGCGTGTTGGGGCTGGAAATTCACCTAACAGTGAAATATGTTAAAAAACTTAACATTATGGAAATTTTCAATTTTTAAGGGGATAGGGTCAACGTGGGCGGGCTAACTCCAATAGATTTAGTAGGCAAGAGGACCGCCAAGACAAATCTATTAACAGTATCTCTAACAGAGCGTGTTGGAGCTGGAAATTCATCTAACAGTGAAATATATTCAAAAACTTAACATTGGGGGAATTTTCAATTTTTAAGGGGATAGGGCAATGTGGACGGGCAAACTCCAATAGATTTAGTAGACAAGAGGACCGCCATGAAAACTCTGTTGACAGTATATCTAACAGAGCGTGTTGGGGCTGGAAATTCATCTAACAGTGAAATATATTCCAAAACTTAATATTGGGGGAATTTCAAACTTTCAAAAATTTTCAAATAAAAATCAATAATAAAAAATAATATGTTTAACCTAAAACCATAATATAAAATAAATCTCGGACGTAGTTGATTACAATATATTATTTTCAAATGTTCGAAATTAATTTCGACGTTTGAAGTTATGTTAAAAAATAGATATCTACAGAATAAAATGCAAATTTTATTTGAGCTCTGAAAAAATTTCGGTACTCTTCATTATTTTATATTTTTAATTTACTTTTTATAATATTTTTTATTTTTTAACGAAAAACTTGTCATACCAAAAATAATGTAATTTTTTATTAATAAAAATTAAAACATAGGTTGCGTGTTCAATAGTATTTCAAATATCTGGAACATTATTGTGATGTGATTTTTATCTACTTCTGGCATTACAGATGATTTATAATTTGCAAAAATATAAAAAATATATATATTTTTTAGGAAATCTTATACCTTTATTCTATAATTTTTCGTTCGTTTTTGTAAATTTACAGAAACGAAAGTGTGAAGATTAATATTTTGTATTATATAATAATAACAATTTTAAAATTTGTTTGTGAATTTAATAAGCATAAATTGAAATATTTGAAAATATAATTTGTTCGAAATTAAAAAAAAACATGTAAGAATGCTATATTCGGCTATGCCGAATCATAAATACCCTCCACCAGCAAGCTACTTTTTTAAAACCCATTTAACTATATAGATAACTTGGCAAAATTTTTGTTCCCGTATTGAGGGTACTAACATTTATGTATATGTCAAACTAATTTTAATTAGGTCGAAATTTTATCAAGAGTGATTTTTTAGAAGTGGACCTTATATAAGAGCTATTACCATATATGGACCAATCCGGAAAAAAATTGGTAGAATGATTTATATGCCCACAAAACATATTCAAGTCATACTTTATCCCGATAGCTTGATTATTCAAAAAGAAATATATGCGTTTAACTAATTTTCGTAAGTGGACCATATAAAGACAAAACATATTTTATCTTTATATGTTTTATCAATATAACTTTATTTGACAATTAAATATGTCCGTTTAAGTGATTTTAGGAAGTGGGACTTATATGGGAGCTATGACCAATAATGGACCGATCCGTAAAAAATTTGGTGAAATGATTTGAATAAAGACAAAACATATTTTTGTCGAATTTTATCCCAATAGCTTTAGAATTTAATGAAATATAGGCGTTTAAGTGATTTTCGGAAGTGGACTTATATGTGTAGTAATATATTCATGTAGTGTTATATTTATAAGTATAGTATCATATATTTCTCTATGTATATTTATATTTTTAGAGTGTACCGATAATATTTCATGATGTAAATGATTGTCCTGCTCATGTACATAAATTATATTTAAGCTTATTATAAACATATATCTATCCTTTTCCTTTTCATGACCTAGCTTTAAGTTATGGAATTGATTGTGACTTAGTTTGTAAGAAGCATTTAGAATAAAGTGTGACATTAAAACGAAAGGTTGTGTCTTTATTTTTGCTACATATGGGGGCTATGACCAATTAAGGGCCTATCCGAAAAAAATTTACTTTGGAATTTAATGAAATATGTGCGTTTAGGTGATTTTCGGAATGGACTGTTCATATATATTTGCATGCACAAAATTTTGTGTTAATACCGATATATTTGATGGAGTTATTAACGATAAACTAATTTCGGGGAATATATACCTTTGTATGGGGCTATGGGAAATATTGAATCGATTGTAAAGATTTTGAACACAGTTAATCACTGCCTTGAAAAAATAATGTGCTAAAAATTTCATCGAAATATCTTTGCTAGTTTCTGAGAAAACTTCAAAAGAATTATGAAAAAAACGTAATTTTTCTCGAGGTAGTCTGAAATTTTTACTCATAACTTTTAAAGTTGTAAACCGATTCCGCTGATTTTCAACACCAAACAGCATAGTATAATATTTAATATTTTGGGTGAATTTGGTTGATTTCCTTAGCTTAGTTTAAAAGTGAGAGCGTTTTACACAGACAGACGGACATAGCTACATCGAGACCGAATTTCATAAGCACCCAGAATATATATACTTTGTTAGGTCTTAGATGAATATATCTTGGTGTTACACACGGAACGACAAACTGATGGTGGTTGGGGTATAAAAAGTTTGATGGGAAATATATTTTCAATATTATTTAATACGATAACAAAAAAATGTTTGTCAAAATTAAATAATTATTTTTTTTTACCTATTCAGGAAAATAACTTCATTATATTTTTTAATATCGTTTATTTTTGAGAATATTATTGCCCAAAATGTTCACATGGATGTTAAAGATGTTCGTGCAATGCTTGAGCCCTCAAAAGTCTGATCTTCAACGTTTATATAATATTAAAACTGTCCATTTAAAATTTGATGACTTTTCCAATGGCAATTTCTGAGATATGCTACCTTTAGACATACAATTTGATTAAAATCGGTTCAGCCGTTTATTAGTTAAAAGGAACCTAAACCATATTTTATACACCTAAACGTACACACATCTACTTTTTTTAGACGTCGATGCAGTTCATCTGCATCTACCCTTCTTGCATCTCTAGAAAACCTATTTTGCTCTCGTTTTTCTTGTTTTACCTCTTAATGTTCTAATTTGCCCCACTATTACTACAAAAAAACCTATCGTTAAAATAGACATTACATTTCGTTACTAACAGAGAACTTTTATGTTAAAAAACAATAGTTTACACAAAATGTTTATAGAATAGAAAAATTAAAAAATTATGTTAAGAAAGTTATAGAATAAGAGTATTAATTCTAGAATACTTATTAATATATTTCACCGTTAGGGGAATTTTCGGCCCCAGCACGCTCTGAAATACTGAAACCAGAGTTTTCTTGGCGGTCCTCTTGTCTACTAATTCTATTGGAGTTTGCCCGCCCATGTTGACCCTATCCCCTTAAAAATTGAAAATTATCCCAATGTTAAGTTTTTTAACATATTTCACTGTCAGGTGAATTTCCAGCCCCAACGCGCACTTTTAGAGATACTGTTAACAGAGTTTTCTTTGCGGTCCTCTTGTCTACTAATTCCATTGGACTTTGCCCGCCCACGTTGACCCTATCCCCTTAAAAATTGAAAATTCCCCCAATGTTAAGTTTTTTAATATATTTCACTGTTAGGCGAATTTCCAGCATCAACGCGCTCCGTTAGAGATACTGTTAATAAATTTGTCTTGGCGGTCCTCTTGTCTACCAAGTCTAGTGGACTTTGCCCGCCCACGTTGACCCTATCCCCATCAAAATTTAAAATTCCCCCAATGTTAAGTTTTTTAATATATTTCACTGTTAGGCGAATTTCCAGCCCCAACACGCTCTGTTAGAGATACTGTTAACAGAGTTTTCTTCGCGGTCTTCTTGTCTACTAATTATATTGGACTTTGTCCGCCCACGTTGACCCTATCCCCTTAAAAAATTAAAATTCATCCCATGTTAAGTTTTTTAATATATTTCACTGTTAGGTGAAATTCAAAGGTGTGAAGTTAAATTTCAAATTTAAACCCTAGACACAAACATGTTGGTTAAGTTAACAGAACTCTGTTAACCCTAGACACAAACCCTTTCTGTTAACTTAACAGCATTCTGTTCTGTAAGTTAACAGAACTGGCTTTAAATGTTAGTAATATCATGTTAATATTATTTTAACATAATTTTAGTTAACAGGGTTATGTTTAAACTTAACAGAATGTCTGTTAACGCTGAAAATGGCTAAAATTACTACCAGTAATACATATACTCGAGAGTGGACGGAAAAAATAATAGAATTTACTCGAAGCCAGATCCGAAGGAATACTTAATGGTCAAAAGTGTTAACAGTGGGGCTTTTATGTTATTTTTGTTCAATTTTCAAAAATTTATTTAAATAAGAATTTAAGTTCTTTTTGGACTTAAAATTGGGAGTGGGCGGAAAAACAATATTGGATATTATTCCTAGTAGGAACGGAAGGAACACCTAATGGTCAAAATTGTTAATCGTGGGCCTTTTATGTAGTTTTTGTTCAATTTTTAAAAATTTACTTAAAAAGGATTTAAGTCCTTTTAGAACCTAAAATTGGGAGTGGGCAAAAAAACAATATTGGAACGGAAGGAACATTTAATGGTCAAAAGTGTTAACAGTGCACAGTGGGGCAGAATGGAAATTTTTTGTAAATAAATCTGGCATTTCTAAACGGCTGAAGATGAACCCCGCAGATGCCCCAGGGACGGAGCTGTGGCGGCTCAAAGTAGGGTAACTACGACATGTAAAATTTTTAAACTCGTGCCATTTTTTTGTTTTTCACCCAAATACAAAGATTTTTATATTTTCTAAAAGCGCTCGACAAGATCTTGAAAATACATGCATGGACATACTACTTTTCTCTTATAATTTCCGAGTTATAGTCATTTAAAAATTTAGTGATACAAAATTTACCATACCTTGGTCCGCCTTTTTTTGAATACCGGGCGTAATTTTGGACCAAATGGACTCAATTCTTGTTAGTTAGACAACAAAATTTCCAATAATATACAAAAAATTTCAGATCAATATCATTTACAGATCCAAAAATATACGTTTTTTAATTTAAAAATTCAAAAAATTTTAGATTTTTGCCGTTTTTTTTGCCCAAAGTGTGTCTTAACTCTTTTATTAATAAAATAAAATTTTCTTTAAGAACATATAACAATTTTATATTTTTACCTAAATTTTATATTTTTTTACCTAAATTTTTTCGACAGATCATTTCGTTCTGTTTCGTTTATGATCATGTAGGTAAAAGTATACAGGTAATGATAATTTCGATTCATTCACTAATAAGAAATATCAATGACTGAATTACAGGTTATAGTAATATAGTCCTAAATGTTAATAGGCAGACAGTTCGTAATTTTTTACTTTGGAATACCTGTATCGGAAATGACAAGAATTGGTATATAAGTAAACTTCTCAGATTTTAAGTACCATATTTAATAAATCTACAATGAAGATTACATTAAAGTACGAAGAGTTGTGTTCAGTTTTATGGAGTCTATCTTCAAAAGGGCCAGAAAGAATTGAAGACATTTCAAATTATATAAAAACTACATATAGTAGAAAAGTAGACAAAACAGGCATATCAAAAATTGAAAACTTTTTAAAACTTTTGTCTGTGGATGGAAATCAAAAGAAATTTCGATTAATAGTTTGTAGTTGGATGGAAACTACTACGGAAATCTCAACTTACAATACATCAGCAGGAGCGCCTTGCAAGTCATACGAAGACTTATGTTCAAGGTCAAAAAAAGAGGGTCACACAAAAACTTTTTTCAATCTCAAATGAGGAAATTGTTGATACATTTAACGAAATGCTGAAAAAGGAAAACCAACCTATGGATGCCGTACATATTGCAACTATTGTTCCTAATGCATCACCAACATCACTCCAACATCACAATCAAATTTTACTGAAGAGGAAGCAATAGCGCTTATGTTGGAACTGGGTCTCAGTCGAAATAAGTACCAAATATTAAGGAAAGCTCTGCATGAAAAAGGACACAATATATTACCATCATACAAGGCGATCCAGGAAAAAAACAAACTATCCTACCATCACCTATTGCTGTTAATGATGTGGAAGCTTGTATTGACATATCATCTTTGCTTGAAAACACTGCATCAAGAATTGTGTCAGACTTTTCAGAAGACCAACTAAGGAAAATTCATAACTGTGATGTTGTCTTAATGTGTAAGTGGGGATGTGACGGTTTATCAGCACTTCCAGAATACAAACAAGCTTGTGGAAGTCGGACATTAGCAGACTACAAAAGTGTATTTATGTCATCATTAGTACCATTACGAATTCGTTCATATTCCCTTAATCCATCATCGTCAAGCATCGGAAATTCAGTTGAAGATATATGGATCAATACAACTCCGGGTTCAAAAAATTTTGTAGACCCATTGGATTTGAATATATAAAGGAGTCAAAGAAAACAACAAAAGATTTAGTGGAATATTTAAAAGATGAAATAAATGCACTGGAGCCCGTTTGCATAAAAATAAAGGAATTCTCTATTAACGTATCATATCAGCTAAGCCCAACAATGATTGATGGAAAGGTCAGCAATGCCATAACAGAAACTTCTTCCTTCTGGAGATGCTCAATATGTAACGAGAAAAAGTCGCAATTCTCAAATATAAACAAAAGCAGAAGTATTAATGAAGAAGTCCTGTCTTTCGGAATTTCACCACTTCATGCCAGAATACGATTTTTGGATTACTCTTTACACATAGCATACGACCTCAAATATAGAAGTGTGCCAGAGAATTTTACTAAATCAACAAAAAATAATGAAGAATTGAAAGAACTGAGAGCTGCGGAAAAAAGCAGAATCCAAGAAGAATTTAAAGTTCAGATGGGATTAAACATCGACAAACCACTTCCAAGTTGCGGTAGTACAAATGACGGTAATACGGCGAGAAGGTTTTTTCGTGATTTTGAAATTACTTCAAAAATAACTGGAATCGACAAGGAGTTGCTTCGAAGAGTTAACACTATTTTAATGGCACTGAATAGTAAACATAAAATTAATGGAAATCGATTTGGGGAATATACATCTGAAATTTCTAAATTACTTGTATCTCTGTATCCATGAAGGGAACTTACACCAACAGTACACAAAGTATTGTGTCATGGTCAAATAATAATTGAATCGAATATTCTTCCACTTGGAGAGTTAACAGAAGAAGCCCAGGAAGCGAGGAATCGAGATTGAACTTTTCAGCTCAAGAAAATGCTCCAGGCAATCACAGAATGAAGATATTTTTAATAGTTTACTTCTATCTTCTGATCTTGTTCTTTCAACTATGCGAAAAAGATGGATTTGTTATGAAACTCTATCATCTCAAAACGAGGAAGATTTAAAGGACTTATATTACCTTCTGGATATGTATACCGATATGACAGATTAATTTATAGAAAATAAGTAGTGTTAGGAATTAACTATATAAGTAGGTTGTAAGAATTAATTGTATTATGTTTAAGATAAACAGTTCAAATAAAAGAAGCTATTATACTAACTGATGATATTGTATTAAATTGTGTTTTATATTTCGGTGGGCGGGAAAGGTGGTTTGTGGGGTGATTTAGGTGTTGTTGTGCGTGGCTCATAATAAAATTATATTTTTTTATTGTATATACAATGTTATAGTCTTTAATAAAATAATTAACTAAATAATTTTTAAAAATTGTCCAAATATTTTATTCAACACCAAATGTATGTTCTGTCATACTTAATACTAAAATATGAAAAAGATGAAATTAAAGGACACAGGTTTAAATGAACATATTTTTGAATGTAATTGAGATATTGGCTTCAAATTTTTTGTAAAGGGTCGAGAATTTCCATATCTAACTAAAAAAAGATATTAAGGGATAAATATGGACTAAATTGTTATAGCTATCTGCGACCCTATTAAAATTTTGATATAAATCATAGTTTTAGAAATTTAACAAATATGTAATATATGACAAAATCTTTATTTATGAACAAAACTCAATGAAATCTTCAACGCTTGTTAAATTTGTCATTTCAAATAAGAAAATACAAAAAAATATTGAAAAGGTCAAAGAGCATCCCGCAATTCCCAAAAATAGGAATGAAAATCCCAAAAATGGGATTTTTTACATTTTTGCCCATAGGGTCCACATTTCTTTCAGGGCTGGGAAAATACTTTTGGAGTAATAGAAAACATATTGAGGTTTCCAAAACTGCTTTCAGTTTTCTGATCCCAGCTTTGGGATTTTAGAACATGTCGCCCAAAGATGAAGTTTTGATAAAAAATAGGTCATATTCGGAAGGACGCAGTGCCAACATTTCAAAAAATAGTTTTTTACACCAAAACGTTCTGCGTAAAGACACCTTTTAGAAAACTATAAAATTGTTATATGTTCTTAAAGAAAATTTTTTTTATAATAAAAGAGTGTCTTTTATTAATAAAAAAATGTGTCTTGGGCAAAAAACGGCAAAAATCTAAAATTTTTTGAATTTTTAAATTAAAAAACGTATATTTTTGGATCTGTAAATGATATTGATCTGAAATTTTTTGTATATTATTGGAAATTTTGTTGTCTAACTAACAAGAATTGAGTCCATTTGGTCCAAAATTACGCCCGGTATTCAAAAAAGGCGGACCAAGGTATGGTAAATTTTGTATCACTAAATTTTTTTAATGACTATAACTCGGAAATTATAAAAGATAAGTATTATATCCATGCATGTTTTTTCAAGATCTCGTCGAGCGCTTTCAGAAAATTTAAAAATCTTTGTATTTGGATGAAAAACAAAAAAATGACACGAGTTTAAAAATTTTACATGTCGTAGTTACCCTACTTTGAGCTGCCACAGCTCCGTCCCTGGGGCATCTGCGGGGTTCATCTTCAAAACTTAAACTCGAATACTCCTTGGCTACGCTCACGCCAAATTTTATTCCGATCGGATCAGCCGTTTAGAAATGACAGATTTATTTCCAAAAAATTTCCATTCTGCCCCACCGTGCAGTGGGACTTTAATGTAGTTTTTGTTCAATTTTCAAAAATTTACTTATATAAGGATTTAGGTCCTTTTTGGACTTAAAATTGGGAGTGGGCGGAAAAACAATATTGGATATTATTCCTAGTAGGAACGGAAGGAACACCTAATGGTCAAAAGCGTTAACAGTGGGTTCTTTTATGTAGTTTTTGTTCAATTTTTAAAAATTTACTTAAAAAAGGATTAAAGTCCTTTTAGGACTTAAAATTGGGAGTGGGCGAAAAAAAAATATTGGATATCATTCCTAGTAGGAACGGAAGGAACACCTAATGGTCAAAAGTGTTAACAGTGGGCCTTTTATGTTATTTTTGTTCAATTTTCAAAAATATACTTATAAAAGGATTTAAGTCCTTTTAGGACTTAAAATTGGGAGTGGGCGGAAAACAATATAGGATATTATTCCTAGTAGGAACGGAAGGAACATCTAATGGTCAAAAGTGTTAACAGTGGGCCTTTAATGTTATTATTGTTCAATTTTCAAAAATATACTTTAAACAGGATTTAAGTCCTGTAGTTTTTGTTCAATTTTCAAAAATATACTTAAAAAAGGATTTAAGTCCTTTTAGGACTTAAAATTGGGAGTGGGCAGAAAACAATATTGGATATTATTGCTAGTAGGAACGGAAGGAACATCTAATGGTAAAAAGTGTTAACAGTGGGCCTTTTATGTTATTATTGTTCAATTTTCAAAAATTTACTTAAAAAAGGATTTTAGTCTTTAGGAATTAAAATTATGAGTGGGCGGAAAAACAATATTGGATATCATTCCTAGTAGGAACTGAAGGAACACCTAATGGTCAAAAGTGTTAATAGTGGGCCTTTTATGTAGAGTTTGTTTAATTTTCAAAAATTTATTTAAAAAAGGATTTAGGTCCTTTTAGGACTTAAAATTGGGAGTGGGCGAAAAAAAAATATTGGATATCATTCCTAGTAGGAACGGAAGGAACACCTAATGGTCAAAAGTGTTAACAGTGGGCCTTTTATGTTATTTTTGTTCAATTTTCAAAAATATACTTAAAAAAGGATTTAAGTCCTTTTAGGACTTAAAATTGGGAGTGGGCGGAAAAACAATATTGGATATCATTCCTAGTGGTAACGGAAGGAACACCTAATGGTCAAAAGTGTTAACAGTGGGCCTTTTATGGTTTTTTTGTTCAATTTTCAAAAATTACTTGAAAAAGGATTTAAGACCTAAAAGGCCCTTTTATGTCATTTTTATTCATTTTTTAAAAACTTTTAAGTCTTTTTTTGTCCCAATTTTAGATCTTTTTTGGACTTAAAATTGGGAGTGGGCGAAAAAACAGTATAAATTATCATTCCTAGCCAGATCGGAAGGAATATTAATGGTGAAATGTGTTAATAGTGGGCCTTTTATGTAATTTTTATTCAATTTTCAAAAATTAACTTAATAAAAGAATTAAGTCTTTTTTGGACTTAAAATTGGGAGTGGGCGAAAAAACAGTACTAAATATAATTCCTAGCCAGATCCGTAGGAATACAACCACTTTTTTTGTAACAGTTTTTTGTTAATATATTTAGAGTTATATCCAATATGTTTAACCACACACTCCCAATTTGAAGTGCAACAAGTTAGAGTGCTATATTCGACTAACGTAATCTTAAATTCCCTCCACAATCTACTTTTATATTAATACTTTTCCAATTGATCAAATGTTTTTATGCATGTGTGTGAATGATTTAAGGATTTTCAAATTACATATACATATATAGTTTTGTTCTACACAAATTTTGTTGAACACAAATTGATATTGCGCTTTAAATACAGTTAAAGCGCTTTTGGGGGCTGGAAATAGTGTGGGAGATATGACCAATTATAGACCGATCGTAAAAAATTCTTCAAGCTAAATTTCTGTACATAAAAGCTATAGTTCAGTCAAATTTTGTATATATATCGTAATTAAGTAATAAGTAATGTGTGTTTAAGTGGTTTTCTGAAGGGAACCTTGTATGAATAGCTTTATTTGGTAATAATTAATGTGCGTTTAAGGGATTTTCGTAAAAGGACTTTGTATGGGAGCTATGACCAATTATGTATATAAAAACAATATTTAAAAATTCTGCATCTATGTATATCATTAGTTAGTAATGAATATTGTAAATCATTTTCTGGAAGGGTCCTAGTATGAGAGCTATGACCAAATATGGACCGATTATAAAAGCAATATTTCTGCTAAATGAATGGATATCAATATTTGGTAATAAGTTATTTGCGTTTAAGTTAAGTTATTTTCGGGAGAATACCTTGTATGGGAGCTATGACCAAGGATGGACCGATCGTTAAAAAAATTTAAATAACATTTATGTGTACAAAGATAGAATTTATGGCAACTATTTTATGGGTGTCATCACCTGATAATGAGTTATGTGCCCTTAAGTGTGTTTCTGAAAGAGACCTTGTATGGGAGCTATGATTATGGACAGAAAGGAAAAAATTTCGCAGTATTATATCTCTGTATATAAGCAATATCTTAATTTAGTAATGAGTTATATGCGTTTAAGTGATTATCGGAAGCGGACCTTGTATGGTAGCTATAACCAATTATGGACCGATCGGAAATCTATTTCTTAGTAATATTTATGTGAGAGCAATACTTGTACCAAATTTTATATGGATATCTTAATTGAGTAATAAATTTTGTGCGTTTAAGTGATTTTCGGTAGGGGACCTTGTATGGGAGCTATGTCCAATTATGGACCCATGCAGAGAATTTTTCTTTTGAATAGTTCTATTGGCATAAGATTTTAATTATTACAATTTTGTGAAGATATCGACATTGCGACGGATTTTATTAACAAAAATGCCATTTTCCGGGAATATGTTATTTTGTATGGGAGGTATATGAAATTATGGACCGATTTTAACGATTTTCCGCAGAGATCAAGCTCTTGCGTAGAACCGAATGAATGGTGATTTTTATCTTGCATAGTTTTTGAGAAAATTACATCAGAATTTGTTAAAAATGCTTATTTTTTTCGAGGTTGTTTAAAATATTGATTCATAACTTTTCTCGATGTGAACCGATTTTGCTTATTTTCAATACCAAACAATTTAGGAAAATGAAGATTTTGGGTGAATTTGGATAATTTATATTTCCTTGTTTTATTGTGAGCGTGTTTTACACATACAGACGGATATAGCTAAATCAGAATTTGATAAGGACCCAGAATATATATACTTTGTTGGGTCTCAGATGCATATTTCTTGGTGTTACAATGATGGTGGTGGAGGATATAAAAAGTACTACTTTTGAAATAATTTAAAAAAAATAACCCACTTAAAAGTCTTACTGTTAACAATTTGGCTCAATAAGATTTTCTTGATATCCGACTGCGAATTCCCCACTCGGAATTCTAAGTGTAAAAATGACTTAAATCCTTTTTAGTAAATAAAAAAAAAAATACATAAAGGGCCTAAAAAAATGTTGACTATTTAGGTTTCCTTCATATCCGGCTAGGAGTAATTTCCTATATTTTTTCCCGCCCACTGTCAACTTTAAATAAAGAAAGGACTTAAATCCCTTATTTAGTAAATTTAAAAAAAAATAAATTTTTCACATAAAAGGCCCATTGTCAACACTTTTGACCATTAGATGTTCCTTCCGTTCCTACAAGGAATTATATCCAATATTGTTTTTCCGCCCACTCCTAATTTTAAGTCCAAAAAAAGGAATTAAGTCCTTATTACTTTTTTACTAAATTTTTGAAAATTGAACAAAAATAACATAAAATGCCCACTGTTAACACTTTTGACCATAAGGTGTTCTTTTCGGTCCTACTAGGAATGATATCCAATATAGTTTTTCCGCCCACTCCCAATTTTAAGTCCTAAAAGGACTTAAATCCTGTTTTAAGTAAATTTTTGAAAAATGAACAAAAACTACATTAATCCCACTGTTAACACTTTTGACCATTAGGTGTTCCTTCCGTTCCTACTAGGAATGATATCCAATATTGTTTTTCCGCCAACTCCCAATTTTAAGTCCTAAAAGGACTTAAATACTTTTTAAAGTATATTTTTGAAAATTGAACAAAAATAACATAAAAGGCCCACTGTTAACACTTTTGACCATTAGGCGTTCCTTCCGTTCATGCTAAGAATAATATCCGATATTGGTTTTCCGCCCACACCCAATTTTAAGTCCTAAAAGAACTTAAATCCTTTTTTACGTAAATTTTTGAAAATTGAATAAAAACTACATTAAAGTCCCACTGTTAACACTTTTGACCATTAGGTGTTCCTTCTATTTTTACTAGGAATGATATCCAATATTGTTCTGCCGCCTATTCCCAATTTTAAGTCCTAAAACGACTTAAATCCTTTTTGAAGTAAATTTTTGAAAATTGAACAAAAATAACATAAAAATCCCACTCTTAACACTTTTGACCATTAGGTGTTCTTCCAGTTCCTACTAGGAATGATATCCAATATTGTTTTTTTCGCCCACTCCCAATTTTAAGTCCTAAAAGGACTTAAATCCTTTTTTAGGTAAATTTTTAAAAATTGAAAAAAAAACTACATTAAAGTCCCACTGTTAACACTTTTGACCATTAGGTGTTCCTTCCGTTCCTACTAGGAATGATACCCAATATTGTTTTTACGCCCACTCCCAATTTTAAGTCCTAAAAGGACTTAAATCATTTTTTAAGTAAATTTTTGAAAATTGACAAAAACTTCATTAAAGTCCCACTGTTAACACTTTTGACCATTAGGTGTTCCTTCCGTTTCTACTAGGAATGATATCCAATATTGTTTTTTCGCCCACTCAGAATTTTAATTCATAAAAAGACTAAAATCCTTTTTTAAGTAAATTTTTGAAAATTGAACAAAAATAACATAAAAGACCCGCTGTTAACAGTTTTGACCATTAGGTGTTCCTTCCGTTCCTACTAGGAATGATATCCAATATTGTTTTTTCGCCCACTCCCAATTTTAAGTCCTAAAAGGACTTAAATGCTTTTTAAGTAAATTTTTGAAAATTGAACAAAAATAACATAAAAGGCCCACTGTTAACACTTTTGACATTTAGGTATTCTTTCCGATCCTGCTGGGAATGATATTCAATATTGATTTGCCACCCACTCCCAATATTAAGTCCAAAAAGAACTTAAATCCTTTTTGAAAATTGAACAAAATTGACATAAAAGGCCCACTGTTAACACTTTTGATTATTAAGTGTTCCTTCGGAATTGGCTATTTATTTATTTTATTTTGATCGTGATGTTCTGTTTTTGACAAAAGTTCGGTAAGGTTTTAACATAACAATAGGGTCGGCATGTTAAAGTAATTTATAGATAAAAATAAATAACTGGTCTGATTTTAATTCATATAAAACTAATTTGTGCCAAATTTTACTATAATACTAGTGATTAGAGGTGAGTTACGTACGTCTAAGTTTTTTTCTGAAATTAAACTTTGAATGCAACTGAGGTCAAATGAGGTCCAATCGTTATGAAAATCGGTATAAAGGTTTAGGCTTATAAACATTTTAGAACATTTTAGTCGTTCTTTGGTGCTACAAAAGATCATATACCAAATTTAGTTGAATTATCTTCATAAATGCAGAAGTTATAAGGGTTTTATGTTTTCAGTCGTGGTTTACCTTTTTGCTCATCCATCAGAAGAAATTAGAAATACATATATATGTTTTAGCATTACAAGACTACTACTCACCCACAGTAGGCATTCCTCAAAAAATCCAATAAAAGACATCAACATTACAATTGTTAAAAAATATATCTATTATGCAGAATAAATATATAATACAGCAACCATCCATAGAAAATGATTATCAACCATTATTTAATAGTAACAAAATGTCTCCTATGATGTCTCTTATTTAATGATACTGCCAGATCATTAGTTAACTCATTACAAAAACCAATATGCAAATATACAACAAAACCAAAAAAGTTAATTCTTAATGTATCTTAATAACTATACATTAAAAAAACAGCACAGATAATAATGAAATGTTTCCCCAACACAAAGACAAGAAAATCCAAAGCTTTACAACGCATACATCTCCAAATTACCAATAAATACAATAAAAATAGTAATTCAGCAGAGTTACAAAACACTCAATTACACCCATAATTAAAGCACATATCCCAATTATGCTTTAAAATCCCCAAAATTTTTCCTTACAGAATTACATAAATTCATTCTTAAATTAAACAGTCAGTAAACAATATAAACAACAGCTTACTACACCACATTGACACAATAAAACAAGTATGAAAGTAAAGTCGGGCGTGAACGACCATATGATACCCTACACCAGTTATGAATATTAAATGTGATTTATTCTTTATAATAATTCATTGTTCCGATCATTTAAAAAATTTATGGATAAAAATCTAATATTCTGACAGAGGCGTTATATGAGGGCTAGGGTTAAATTTCATCGCGATATTTATGTTTATAAGTTAATTTTATTGTTCAAAATTAATTTTCTGAAGGGGACCTTGTATGGGAGCTAGGGTTAAATGAGGCCCGATCTTTATGAAATTTGGCATGGTCATCAGGGCTTGTACAAAACTGAGCTGTGTCGCATTTTATTTTTATCTTCTGTAGGAGCTGTCTAAATGAAGAAGAAACAATTACTCATCTTCTGTGTAATTGCCCGGCCCTTGAATCGATCTGGTATAGGGCAATAGGGTCGGCATATTTTTCTGATGTATCAGATCTATAACCTGTTCAAATCGAACGTTTTCTAGCATTCTTAAGACTGTCGAAATGGGTGCGTAATTGATCACACACTAAGATCCTCACTTCTCGTTTTTCAGGCTCGTTACTCTTTTTATTCTTAAATTCCGTATCTTGTTTTTTTTAGACAATAGAAAGGGACCTCATTTGGACCCAAGTAAAGTTATACTTGCCTAGGTATACAGTCTGCTGTACCTAACCTAACTTAATCCATAATTTTTAAATAAAAAACATAGTAATATAATTTTATAATGAACATTTTAAATATCGTACTTGAGACATCGTATGTGACAGATTTTTTTCCTGATTTTTTTTGGTTATAAAATATATATTTTAAAAATATATGTATATAAATATGCACTTGTACAAGTTTACAAAACTGTCTTAAATAAAACTGACCTAAATAAGTTTCATTGAACCTGAAAATTATTTGCTGACAGTTAATAAAATATTTATAAAAAATTGTTTACAAATAAATTCGCTGAACATTAAAAATATAATATCAATTTACAAATAATTATGTTGAAATTCAATATTATGTTTTTATTAATTAATTGCTGAATATGCTTCTTATTGGGTTTAAATATGACACTTAGAATTAAAAAAGTTTTTTTGTAAGACGCGGTGTAATTCATAGTGTTAAGTTAATAATGTAAAAGTGAAAGTGAAAATAAAAATATATATATTTTTTTAAATATAAAATAAACATTTTAATTGGCGGCTCAACCGGGATCCTTATTTAAAAAAGGGTCCAACGACAAATAAGTATCCTTTAAAAAGGAGAAAAAATTCAACAAATAAGTATCCTTTAAAAAAGGAAAAAACAACAACAAATAAGTATCCTTATAAAAGGAGGAAAAATTCTACAAAAGTATCCTTAGAAAAAGGAAAATAATTCTGCATATAAAAAATATTCCTAGAAAGAAAAAAGGAGGAGAACAAGTTCTACCCAAAATTTTACAACTGCGAAGAAATCCGGAGTAAACCAGAGAATTTAAATGTAGGATTATTTTTATATTTATTTTTACTTACAGTCAAAAATACTGTTACTGAATACAGACAGGAAACTATTGACGAAACCAAACGATGTGGCGAAAGCTTGGACATTATTAAATCCATTCCAAGTTTTAATGGCAAGGACAATTCGTATGTGAGTCTTTACGTTAGGGGTAGTCGTAGGCATTGACTATTTTACGCAATAAAATATTAGATGATGCAAATGACACTTTGACAAAATCATGCTACTGTACTCAATTTTGATGCTATTATAGATAGTTTATATTTTGCCTATGCCGAAAAAAAGCCAATTCATATTATTGAACAGGAATTAAGTATAATGAGACAGGGTTCCTTGACTTTTTAGATTTTTTTAACGAAGTAAATAAGAAACTGACCTTATTAATAAATAAAACAAATATGCTCTCAGGGTTTTTATTACTGGATTAAATCCGCCATTGGCAAATGTTCTGATTTACCTAATGCCTTAGCCAAAACTCAGGAACTAGAAGCTAATCACGTTTTAGATAAATTTGTATTTTAAGTTAACAGAAATCAATTCAATAGCCAAAATCCAAGAAATAACCGGAATGTTTTACGATTTCCTCCCAGAAGTGACAATAAAAATGTTCAGTACCAAAATAATCGATACATACGTCAGGCAAAGCCTGAACCGATGGAAATCGGCAGTTCAGCAAATCTTGCTGTCAACACAAATAAAATTCCTCAAAATGGACAAACTCAAAATTACACTCGAGAACAACAATTCGGTCAATGGCAACAACGACCACAAAACTCCAATCATTTTTTTCAAGGGCCTCAATTAAATCATGGCTTAAAAAGACAACAACCAAGTGGACAGTTTAATTCTAAACCTAATAATAAGGCACAAAGAATAAATAATTTAAATGAAACTGCTTTTTTTAGACATGCCCCTATATCATCAGAACGGGAGCATCCGGAAGAACTTACAGAATTTTAATTTCCAGTGAGGCATCCAGTTGTTACTGCAGCCCAAATGTCCTTACTAACAGGAAAGAATTACTTTTCCACCATTTGGCTTCCATCAAATTTTAATGAAACCGGAAGATATTGAGAAAACTGCATTTTCCATAAATAATGGAAAATATGAAACTTTCGGATTAAAAAATGCACAAAGCATTTTCCAAAACGACATGGATAGCATTTTAAGAGTCTACATAGGGAAATTTTGCCATGTCTATATAGATGATATAATAATTTACTCTGAAAATTTAGAAGAACAGAAAAAACATTTAAATATTGTAGTCCAAAGACTTAGGGATTCAAATATGAAAATCTCCTAAGAGAAATCGAATTTTTTTAAGAAAGAAGTAGAATTTTTGGGTTATATTGTTGCCCATGGAATAATTAAAACTGATCCAGGAAAAATAGAGACTATAGTAAACTACCCTGAACCTAAAACTCTTAGACAATTGAGATGATTTCTTGGTATACCTGTATACTATAGAAAATTTATAAAGGACTAAGGACAAAATATCTTACTGGAAGGAATGGAAGAATTTCACAATATATGTCCAAGAAGACAGCAGTAGAATTCGATTTAGAGGCAAACACCGCTTTCAATAGATTAAAAAAAATTGTTAACTATCCAAGTTTTACTATCGCAACCTGACTTTAATAAAAAATTTACACTGACAACTGACGCGTCTAACGCAGCAGTTGGAGATGTCTTAACCTAAGAGGGTAAACCTATAATTTTTATCATAAAAACACTCACTTCTACTATAGTTTGGTCGTTAAAGACTTAAAGAAATTATTTGTATGGTGTTGCAGATTTGGAAATACATACTGACCATCAGCCACTAACATTTGCAATATCTTCTAAGAATCCAAATGCAAAACTTAAGAGGTGGAGTCTTTTATAGAAGAGTATTCCCCGAAATTTGTTTATAAGCCGGGTGCGAATAATGTTGTAGCAGACGCACTCCAGATAGGTTTTGAATAATATTTCTGACGACGAATCTTTACATAGTACACAACACTCTGCCGAAAGTAGTGAAGAACTCACTATTAAGGAAACTTCCAAACCACTTAATGAATTTAAACAACAAATTCTTTTAAGCAGGGCCAATTTCACAATAAAAGGAATATATACCAACAAGTTTGTTTTTACAAGAATCTTTGCAATTGATATTGTTAATATTGATGACCAAAAAGCCATTATTAAGAAAACTCACACTAGGGCACATAAGAGTTCTAAGGAAAATCATAAACAAGTTTATAAACAATATTATTGGCCCAGGATGATTGATCATTTTAAGGAATTTATTAGGCATTGTGATATTTGCAATAAAGCGAAATATGATAGGAAGCCAACAAAGATTTCAATTGGTGAGGCTCCAGTTCCTAGCAAGGAGGGAGAGTTCCTTCACATTGACATTTTTATGCCCAAAATTTTAAATTCCTTATTCAATTTCAATATTCAATTTCTCGTAATAAAGCAAATAGAAGACAAAACAAGTTTAGGCGAATAAATATTGCAGACCTTTCCCGCAGCAAGGAAAATAACGTTAGACAATGAACCAGGCTTTAAGACACCTACGTTTCAATCCTTAATGCAAAAATTAAGAATTCAATTATATTTTGCTGATCCCAGGCATAATACTACTAACGGTCAAGTAGAAAGAGCACACTCAACCCTGATCGAAATAGCAAGATGTTTAAAAGAAGAATAAAATAAATTTGACACTGTTGAGCTCAACAGTATAATCTCACCATACATTCTGTTACAAATGAGAAACCATTTGAAGTATTTCACAACAAAGTTAATCATGAAAACCTGCGTAATAAATTATTTGAAGCTCAGACTAGAATGCTACAAAGAAATAACCCTACTAAGATCAGAACATTTGAAGAAAATGAGGAAATTTATGAAAAATTAATAGAACAAAGGAATAAAGGAAGATTTAGGAAATAAGGTTTATAGTAGAAATAGAATTATTCATAAGGAAAATATAAAAAATAAATTTTATCTTACAGAAAATGTTAAAATTGCTTATTTTACTTGACACACTCACAAACTGCAGACCTGAGGTCCACATACTTGACTATTCAAAGTTTCAATTAATTTCAATACACACTGGACTAACAAAATTGCAACACGGAAATTTTAAATTAATACATTCCATAGATTTGGACAAATATGAACAAGTAATTACGAATTTAAAAGAGGAAATTCGAAGGAAAATACCTTTAAGCAACTCCATACTTCCAATACTCAACCTTGAGATTGAACAGACTCGACTGCAAATAAACAATATGAGGCCAAGACAAAAACGTTCATTAGACATTTTAGGTACAGCTTGGAAATGGTTGGCAGAAACACCGGACCATGACGATCTCAAAATAGTACTTGACAAAATAAATAACATGTTAGAAAACACGAACAGACAACGAATAATAACCAGGGATACATTCACAAGACTAAACCTAATGACTAATATAACAAACGCAATCCTAAAGAAAATACAGACTGAAGATGACTTTAGAAAGGAATTTGAATAAAACTTGATTTATAGATTAAAATTAATTAAAGAAGAAATATTGAACATTCAATATGCTCTACAATGGGCCAAAGCAGGAGTTATAAATAAATTTATATTGTCCGAGCCAGAAATTGAGGAAATTAAAAAGCAATTAGACTATGATTAATATCCATATTCCAATATCGATGAAGCCTTAGAATTTTCAGATATTGGAATTGCCTCAAGCAATACAACAATCATTTATATAGTAAATTTGCCTATTATTAATAAACAAATTTGTAAAAATAATAATAATAATAATAATAATAATAATAATAATAAGAATTGGAAATGAAAATATTGTTAAATGTAAGAATGAAATTTTTGAAATAATTAATTAATTGCATAACCTATAATAAGCTATCAATATTTAACAATAGAAATCTTTTTAATATTACAAATACCAATTGTATTCCAAAATTATTGTCTAGTGAGAATCACAATTGTACATTTATAAATAATCAGCACATCCCAACTATTGAAGAAATAAAACCTGGAATAATCCTGTTAAATCAGTACAATGGTTCTGTAATAATAAAATTTCATAATACCACAATTAATTTAGACGGTATTCATTATTTTGCATTGGAAGTACATGATTGGAAACCGCTTCCACCCATTCTGCAATTAACATCTAACAAAACAGATATTGAAGAAATTCTTTCTAATCAAATGATGAAAGAAGTCCAGTTGACCAATGTTCAGGAATTAAGCTCATTATCAACCGAAGGAAGAATTGAGAATTTTCAATGGCAGTAATCATAATTATTATTTACACTATATGAAAACAAAAAGACATAGTAAATTCCACAACCAATAATCAAGGAACTAAGCCAATAACTCCACATCCTGAGAATCCGCCACATAGACAACAAGTTATTAGAACATTAAAACAAATTTTCCAAAATGATTCAATCGGGACGATTCAACTAACAAATTTACAAAACTGTCTTAAATAAAACTGACCTAAATAAGTTTCACTGAACCTGAAACAGCTGCTGACACTTAATAAAATATTTATAAAAAATTGTTTACAAATAAATTCGCTGAACATTAAAAATATAATATTAATTTACAAATAATTATGTTGCAATTCAATATTATGTTTTTATTAATTAATTGCTGATTGTGCTCTTAGTATAGTATAAATATGAAACTTAAAATGAAAGTTTGTTTGTAAGACACGTTAACAAATCAAAAGGAGTAGGAAAATGGAGTCGGACATGGCCGACTTATATACATGTTTAAGCAATTTATAGATAAACATAAAAAACTGGAGTTATATGGCGACTAGGGTCAAATATGGACCGATTTTCATAGGGTCTGATTTTAATTCATATAAAACTAATTTGTGCCAAATTTTATCATAATACTAGTGATTAGAGGTGAATTACGGACGACTAAGTATTTTTCTGAAATTGAACTTTGAATGCAACTGAGGTCAAATGAGGTCCAATCGTTATGAAAATCGGCATAAAGGTTTAGGCTTATAAACATTTTAGAAGATTTTCGTCTTTCGTGCTACAAAAGATCATATACCAAATTTAGTTGAATTATCCTCAAAAATGCAGAAGTTATAAGGGTTTTATGTTTTCAGTCGTGGTTTACCTTTTTGCTCATCCATCAGCAGAAATTAGAAATACATATATATGTTGTAGCATTACAAGACTACTACTCACTCACAGTAGACAATCCTCAAAAAATCCAATAAAAGACATCAACTTTACAATTGTTGAAAAATATATCTATTATGCAAAATAAATATATAATACAGCAACCATCCAATAAGAAAATGATTATCAACCATTATTTAATAGTAACAAAAAATAAGAAATTTAATGATACTGCCAGTCATTACTAGTTAACTCATTACAAAAACCAATATACAAATATACAACATAACCAAAAAAGTGAATTCTTAATGTATCTTAATAAGTATACATTAAAAAACAACACAGACAAGAGTGAAATGTTTCCCCAACACAAAGACAAAAATCCAAAGCTTTACAACGCATACACCTCCAAATTACCAATAAATACGCTATAAAGAAGTAAAAAATAATTCAACAGAGTTACAAAACACCCATTTACACCCATAATTAAAGCACATATCCCGATTTAAGAAATTCATTCTTAAATTAAACAGTCAGTAAATCTTCCAAATCCAATATAAACATCAGCTTACTACACCACATTGACACAATATAACAAGTATGAAAGTATAGTCGGACGTGACCGACCATATGATACCCTACACCAGTTATGAATATTAAAAGTGATTTATTCTTTATGATAATTCAATGTTCAAATACATTTAAGAAATTTATGGATGAAAATTTAATATTCTGAAAGAGGCTTTATATGAGGGCTAGGGTTAAATATGGACGAAGCCCGATAAAGTTTTGTGAATATATTTATATAATATTTATTTGTGCTGAATTTCATCGCGATATTTGTGTTTATAAGTTAATTTGAATGTCCAAAATTAATTTTCTAAAGGGGACTTTGTTTGGGAGCTAGGGTCAAATGAGGCCCAATCTTTATGAAATTTGGCATGGTCATCAAGGCTTGTATAAAACTTAGATGTGCCGCTTTTTATTTTTATCGATATAAAGGTATATTTAACATAATTATGAGTTTAAAAGCCCTTTTCGGGAAGTTCTGTTGTATGGGGGCTAGGTGAAATAATGGACCGATTTCATTCATTTTCAATAGGTTTCGCCCGATTTTACCGATTACTGAAAAAAATTTCAGTATTCACTAAAATTTTACTGAAAAAAATTTCAGTAAACAGTAAATAATACCGGTAATGCAAATCTTACTGAATACTGAAATTTTTTTCAGCAATCGGTAAAATTTTCAACCAAAATGCATTATTAGTAAAAAATGTTCTATGTAACTAAAATTCTCATAGAACTATTATCATATTGATCTTTTTTACTATATTTGTGTTTGTTTAACGCTAACACTTTTTTGAAACACCCTTTACCACACTAACTGTCCTTTTTTTTCCTAACTTCTTTTTTCTTCATAAATTTGCTAACAAGCATCAAAATAACTTGTTAAAGATCACTCTAGTTTTGATAGTCAAACAAGTGTGACCCTTTTTTCAAAATAACAAACAAAATTTGTGAATTGAAATAAAAATAATTGTGAACTTAAATAAGTGTTAATTAAAATAAATCAGGGACCGTAACAGTTATAAGTTATATCAAAAAAGTTGATTTATAACAGTTATTTTGTGACTTTAAAAATAAAAATCCATCTGAAAAAGATATTTTTTCAACCTAAAAATAAAAATTCAAATGAAACTTTTAAAAAAGAGTTTTATTTTTCCATCATTAAATAAAAATTATTTGAGGAGTTTTATTTTTTCCATCAGAAAATAAAACTCATTTTTAATAATAATACCTACCAAAGAAATTAAAAAGCTTGTGTTCAGTCATAACAGAAAATTACCATTTGCCATTTTTGATTCCGATGTTTTCAACGCCAGTTCAATCAATTATTTAATGGACTTGGTCAGATAAACTCAATAAAATAAGAGACTGAAAAAATATATAAAAACATTGTTTGATTTTTTGTCGGGAAAAGCAAAACTTCCCAAATGATTTTTATTTTTTGATGGAACTCCTCAAATAATTCTTATTTTATGACGGAAAAATAAAACTCATTTTTTAACTGTTTCAATCAGACTTTTAGTTTTCCATTAAAAAAATAACTGTTATTTGTGGAGCTAAGATCCTTTTTTAAAATCACCGTGTATTCTGAAAAAACGCATTATTACGAGTATATTGGTATATAAAAGTATAGGTCTTCGTTGACTCCAACATAGAGATTTTTTGGGTTAAAAATTTCCGAATAACAGTTATTTACAGTCAAAATATCTATAAAAATAGTGAACAAAACCAAAATAATAAATAAAAATATATAAAAACAAACATTGAATTTAACAAATAAAAGTGTTTTTCTTAAAACAAAAAGAGCCAGCGCAACTCCAACAACAAACATTTGTCCACTTCGAACCGAATAAAGTGTCGTGTAGTGAAGTGCAGTGTTTTTTACAACAATAAAATAATTATTAAAAATTGCAAAAATTCAAAAATAGCCAAAAATTCCTAACGGCATATACTGTGCAGTGGCTGACAAAAGGAAACCCAAAGAACAAGAGAGACCCAATTAACAAGGAAACAACAAGAGACCCAAATTGAAATACAGCGACTGAAATAAAGAAGACCCAACAACAACGAGTAAGTACAAAAAATCAAATACAATTAAGAGAAACACAAACCCGTTAGTGTGTGGGTTCGCTCTTAGATTTTTTTGTCGCTGTAAATAAGAAGTAGAAAAACAAACAGGGTTACCACCCATACTTCTTTTTATAAATTACTGGGAAACAAAATACCCTACAATTAGTAATTAAATTTGAAATTAATTATTAGTTTTGACTACTCTTGTTGTAAAATCGCTAGCAGGGACTTTTTTTGACCCAATTTTGATCCTTATTTTCATCGGTTTGAATTTTAAACAAAACAAACAATGGCACTCGATAAATTTGTAAATTGTACAAATGACCTTTTGGATTTTGAAATAGAGTATACCCAAAACGCGGCCAAAAACAACATTCACTCTCTTGAGGTACTTCGTGTCGAACTTGATTATCTATGGTCAGGGACACAAAGAAAGATTCAAAAGAAAAATCAATCGATAAAATTTAGCTTCGCGAACGTTACAAAAAAGGCCTTTCTGCATACAAATCATGCTTAGGGTCAATCAACGCAGAAATTCAAGCAATATCAAACCTAAGCAAACAAGAACGGATTTCTGCTGTTGGAAATCAATCAATAGAAAATAATGACATTTCTTTTGTGCGCCTACCACTTTGTGACATGGCCTACTTTTCGCGACCTTTTCACCGCGTTATACATAAACAATTCTAGACTTAGCAAAATTGATAAACTTTTTCATCTGATACAAAAGACTGGAGGAGATGCTAGGAAAATATTTTCAAATGCCCCATTGTCCAACGAAGGTTTCGACATAGCCTGAAAAAATCTTGTAGCTCAATATGAAAGCAATCGGATCCAAGTCAACGAACAATTGAAAATTTTATTTGACCTTCCGAACGTTGCCGAAGACTCAGGCTCATCAATTCAAAAACTACAGAAAACTACTACGAACAGTTAATAGTTGTATTCAAGCATTAAATGCTTTAGGTGTAGAAACCAGCACATGGGACCATTTTCTGGTATACCTTTGCTCAACAAAGCTCCCTCGGACCCTTCTAAAAAAATTCGAAAACTCTCTTCAAGAAATTACAAAAGTTCCGACTTGGGAACAATTCAATACATTCTTGACCCATAATTTTAAGATTCTAGAATCTGTAGCAGCCATCACACAATCAAATACAAAGTCCGACCAGCATAGGAAAGATAATTCGAAATCGTCCTCTAAGCCAAAACGAGTTCACACTTTTCAAATAAACACGACCCAAAAAGAAACCGGGCCGAAAACTAGAAAATCGTTATATACAAACAGGTCACAGAAAAATGTCAAGATTGTAAGGAATCTCACCATTTGTGGTCTTGCCCTAAGTTCTTAGAGAAAAATGTTAATGACAGAATTCACATTGTAAGACTCACAAATTCATATTACAACTGCCTCTCTATTGATCACAGTGTCAAGGACTGTAAAAGTAAATACAGTTTATATAAGCAAAAACACAACACTTTGTTACATAAGGGATCAGAAACCCAGACCTCAGTTCAAAATTGTGACGCGACCCATCCAAGCACGAGCATCGCAGCACAAAACCCCAACATACAGTCCACATCAAACGTTTCAACCCTAAATATCACTTCCTTGACCCTACAAGAGAGCAAACATTTTAATCAATCTCCCAACGAGAGAGAGAGAGATCGAAACTAGAGGCGAAAGATATCCGGCCAGAGCAATCATCGACCCTGGTTCACAATCAACTTTTATGTCAGAAAAGTTAAAAAAGAGACTAAATTTACCCACCAAACGAAATTTAGTTCAAACAATTTCAGAGACCTCAACCAAAGCTTGTTTATTCAATCTTTGCTCTATGGTGGACTAACAGTTTAAATTAGAAGTCTGGGTACCAGTCTTGAAGACACTTTCATCTAATTTACCACCACAAACTTTGGACTTGCAACATTTCAATGAGACTGCTAAGTTAGAACTTGCATATCCTCAATTCAATCAAATTGCTTAAAGGCCTCGACCTGGGCCCCTCAATATATTGCATGGACACTCCGATGCGGTCTATTGGATCCCTTTTAGCACAAAAACTGTTTTTGGCTGGATTGTGCAGGGACAAATATTAACAACGACAAAACCTAGAACACCGTGTCACTACTCAACACTTCGTCCCTTGACCGAATCCTCACACGCTTTTGGGAGGTGGAGGAGACCCCAAAACAAGTTTTCAGGTCAGAGGCGGACACATTTTGCGAATTTCAAGTCAACGACACAAAGAAATGACACAGGAAGGTATATAGTTACCCTACCTTTAAAAATAACGAAGAAATTATAACTTCGCGAAACATAGCGATGGCCAAGTTCTTAAGAATGGAGCGCATGCTTAGCCAGAAACCCGAACTCAAAAAACAATACGACCAAGTAATTGTTGAGTATCTCGTGGAAAGTCTCTCCCCTGGAAATCAACTCGAACCCAAATTATTACCTGCCTCATAACGCAGTAATAAAACCTGAAAGGCTGACAACGAAATTTAGAGTAGTTTTCAACGCCTCGAGTCCGTCTTCAAACAAGAAGAGTTTGAACGACATTTTGCATCCAGGACCCATACTTCAACAGGACTTAGTGCTTCTGATACTGAAGTGGAGATTCTTCCATTTTGTGTACAATGCAGACATCACAAAAATGTATCGACAGATACTCATTGACCCGACTCAAATGAAATATTAAAAGTTATTATTTCGTCAAATGAAATATTAAAAGTTATTATTTCGTCAAACGATCCTATTGAGGATTACGAACTCCTGACAGTGACGTTTGGAGTCAACTGCGCCCCGTTTCTGGCCATTAGAACCCTACTTCAACTAACTGAAGATGTAAAGTCAACTCACCCACTCGCGTCAAAAATTCTTCAACAAAACATGTACGTGGATGACGTTTTAACAGGTGGGCACACATTAATCGATGCCATTAAATTAAGAAAAGAATGGAACATTTCTTCAGACTCATTTACATTCACAGCACCAGATGTCGAATTAAAAGAAAACTACACCAAAAGAGAAGTTTTATCTACAATTGCCAAATTCTTTGACCCTTGTGGATGGATAGCCCCAATAATAGTAGACGAAAAACTAATTTTGCAACAGATTTGGTTGTCGATTGGGATGACATAATAAAACCCTTGACTTGTCTAAAGTGGCAAAAATTCATAAAAAACTGCCCCACAATAAATACATTGAAAATTCCCCGTTGGATCCAATATAGTCCGAATTGCAATGTGGAAATTCACGGTTTCAGTGATGCTTCAGAAAAGGCGTATTCAGGGACCCTTTATGCTCGAATACAATCGGAAAACTCAGTATTCACGTTTCTTCTGGCTTCAAAATCCCGTTTAACTCCCATTAAGCAAATATCGGTACCCCGCTTAGAACTGTGTGGAACCGTCTTATTGGCAAATCTTGCATATGGACTTATACCAAATCTCCAAATTCAAAATACCAAGACATATTATTGGACCGACTCAACAATCGTGCTGACCCCTGCTCATGGAACACTTTTGTAGGAAATCGTGTCTCAGAAATCCTTGACAAGGTTGGAAATCAAAACTGGCAACATATTGACTCAAGAGATTATCCAGCAGACGTAGCCAGCCGAGGATGTACTCCCCAAGAACTAGAAAACCACAATCTATGGTGGTTCGGACCCTCCTGGTTAAAATTACATAAAAATCAATGGTCGATACCAACACAAACAGGTGATACCAATTTAGAAGCTAAAACTGTAAAACCATTTACAACCACAACACGCGAGGAACAATTAAATCGCTTTTCAGACCTATCACGCGCTTATCGAGTACTCGCGTATGTCATGCGATTCTGGAGAAATACAGGAACTAACAGAACACATCTTCGCATATCTTCAGCAGAAATTATACGTGAAGAAATAGAATTCATCAAAAATCGACTCATCATATGGACTCAACAAAATCATTTCCCAGATGAGCACATGCATTTGAGACTCAAAAAGACAATGTCGCCAAACAGCAGTCTTTTGACCTTAAACACATTCATGGATCGCAATGGCATTATCAGAGCCAATCGTCGACTCGCTCAATCATCAGCATTGACCTATAATGAACGCTACCCAATATTGCTGCCTCATAACTCGAAGCTATCACGACTTTTAGTTATACATAAAATTACCCTTCATGGAGAAAATCAACTAATGACTCGAGTCCTACGAACAGATTATTGGATATTCAGATTGAAACCCTTAGTCAAAAGCGTAATTCACAACTGTAAAACTTGTGCTTTGTACAAAAGCACGACACGAAATCAAATCATGGCTTCATTACCACCAGAACGCACAACTCTATACAGACCTTTTGCGACAACAGGAGTAGACTACGCAGGACCTTTTGACATCAAAAATTACACAGGCCGTGCGTGTCTTATCACAAAAGGTTACATTTGCATATTTGTATGCTTTGCCACAAAAGTCATACATCTTGAAGCAGCAAGTGACCTATCGACCCAATCTTTCCTAACCGCATTTTCCCGCTTTATAGGAAGACGTGGACGTCCCGCACTCATCTACTCAGACAATGGAAAAAATTTTGTCGGAGCAGAACTCCTCAGAAAAGACCGTCTAGACTTTATAAAGTCTCTTCAAAACCACGTGACCAATCATTTTAGTCATCAAAACGTCGACTGGAAGTTTATTCCCCCAGGAGCCCTACACATGGGCGGCCTTTGGGAAGCCGGTGTAAAGTCATTTAAAACTCACCTCAAAAAGATGATACCAAACATGAAATTCACTTTTGAAGAGCTATCTACAATTCTTACTCGTATAGAATCGTGCCTAAATTTTAGACCCTTAAGTCCTGCTAGCAATGACCCAAATGACCTTAATCCATTGACCCCTGGAAACTTCCTTATTGGTGGAAAACAAAATTTGTGAACTCAAATAAAAATAATTGTGAACTTAAATAAAAGTTAATTAAAATAAATTGAAACAAACAAAAATATTGTACTGAACAAAATATCTATAAAAATACATAAAAACAAACATTGAATTTAATAAATAAAAGTGTTTTACTTAAGAAAACCAGCGCTCCAACAACAAACAGTGTTAATAATCTAATATTAAAAATATAATAAATGCTTTTTATTGCCCGACAAAATTGTATAATATTTTACCTCTTATATTTGTTCAATTCACAATCAAGTTGTATATTGTATCTACTAAAGTGTAGTAACAGTGATTGTGAACAGATTTTTGTAGCAAGTCATAAGTTTATGTTCACAATGAAAAAAAATCAAAATAAACAATGTCAAAAGTTAAAATAATATTAAACTAATTAAACGAGCAAAATAAACCAAATTAATTTCTTTTTATTTAAAATTCTATTATTTTCATTATTCTACATTTTAAACTAATAAATAAACAGTTTTTAATAAAATTAAATTTTTGTTTTGGCAAACAGCTGTTTGTTTGTAATTTCTGTGTTACCACTTTATCGTTTTTTATGCCAATATCGATTGCATTTTTTATTTATATACTGAAATAAACAATTGACAACACTGAACTTTCTTACGACATTCGAAAAACATATGAAAAATTGTCGTAAGAGTTGTATAGAGCTTTTGCATAGAAAATACCAACAACATTGTTATGACTATTGTAGCAGCTGCTGACATACAACGCTACAACAGTTCTTGTCTTCTGAAAGATTTGCAATCCCAAAAAGTAAAATTAATTTCACTATAGCTACTTGTTCTGGTAAATTATGATAATATTCAGAAATATGTTGAAAATAGAATTATCAGTAAATTATAGATTGCACATTTTTAGTAATCAGTAAAATATTGGAGTTTTTTGCAGTAACCAGTAAATTTATTGAAATATTTTGCAGTAGTCAAATTTACTGAATACTGAAAATTTTTTCAGTAAACAGTAAAAACTTATTTTTACTGCATTTTTACTGGTACTGCAAAGTGCCCATCTATGTATAAAAACTAAGTTTTGCCGATTTTTGTTGACATAATTGAACATTTAACGTAATTATAAGCCCAAAGGCCATATTCGAGGCGTACGGTTGTATGGGGGCTAGGCGAAATAAAAGACCGATTTCAGCCATTTTCAAAAGCGTTCGTTCTTGTACCAAAAGAAGAGCATGTGTCAAATTTCATCAAATTATCTTGAAATTTGCGACATGTACACACAGACAGACGGACATAGTTAAATATACTCAGAAAGCGTATCTGAGCCTAATGGTATACTTTAAGGTAGGACAAATATTTTTGGGTGTTACAAACATCAGCACAAAAACATAATACTAACCCCACTATAGTGGTGTAGGATATAAACAGGCTGTTAAATACCCGGTATATTTGTTTTCTTTTTAACGTAATATTTCATTGTTCATGTTCTTTCCTTAAAACATTAGGTATTTAGGGAAGCCGGTGTAAAGTCATTTAAAACTCACCTCAAAAAGATGATACCAAACATGAAATTCACTTTTGAAGAGCTATCTACAATTCTTACTCGTATAGAATCGTGCCTAAATTTTAGACCCTTAAGTCCTGCTAGCAATGACCCAAATGACCTTAATCCATTGACCCCTGGAAACTTCCTTATTGGTGGAAAACAAAATTTGTGAACTCAAATAAAAATAATTGTGAACTTAAATAAAAGTTAATTAAAATAAATTGAAACAAACAAAAATATTGTACTGAACAAAATATCTATAAAAATACATAAAAACAAACATTGAATTTAATAAATAAAAGTGTTTTACTTAAGAAAACCAGCGCTCCAACAACAAACAGTGTTAATAATCTAATATTAAATATAATAAATGCTTTTTATTGCCCGACAAAATTGTATAATATTTTACCTCTTATATTTGTTCAATTCACAATCAAGTTGTATATTGTATCTACTAAAGTGTAGTAACAGTGATTGTGAACAGATTTTTGTAGCAAGTCATAAGTTTATGTTCACAATGAAAAAAAATCAAAATAAACAATGTCAAAAGTTAAAATAATATTAAACTAATTAAACGAGCAAAATAAACCAAATTAATTTCTTTTTATTTAAAATTCTATTATTTTCATTATTCTACATTTTAAACTAATAAATAAACAGTTTTTAATAAAATTAAATTTTTGTTTTGGCAAACAGCTGTTTGTTTGTAATTTCTGTGTTACCACTTTATCGTTTTTTATGCCAATATCGATTGCATTTTTTATTTATATACTGAAATAAACAATTGACAACACTGAACTTTCTTACGACATTCGAAAAACATATGAAAAATTGTCGTAAGAGTTGTATAGAGCTTTTGCATAGAAAATACCAACAACATTGTTATGACTATTGTAGCAGCTGCTGACATACAACGCTACAACAGTTCTTGTCTTCTGAAAGATTTGCAATCCCAAAAAGTAAAATTAATTTCACTATAGCTACTTGTTCTGGTAAATTATGATAATATTCAGAAATATGTTGAAAATAGAATTATCAGTAAATTATAGATTGCACATTTTTAGTAATCAGTAAAATATTGGAGTTTTTTGCAGTAACCAGTAAATTTATTGAAATATTTTGCAGTAGTCAAATTTACTGAATACTGAAAATTTTTTCAGTAAACAGTAAAAACTTATTTTTACTGCATTTTTACTGGTACTGCAAAGTGCCCATCTATGTATAAAACTAAGTTTTGCCGATTTTTGTTGACATAATTGAACATTTAACGTAATTATAAGCCCAAAGGCCATATTCGAGGCGTACGGTTGTATGGGGGCTAGGCGAAATAAAAGACCGATTTCAGCCATTTTCAAAAGCGTTCGTTCTTGTACCAAAAGAAGAGCATGTGTCAAATTTCATCAAATTATCTTGAAATTTGCGACATGTACACACAGACAGACGGACATAGTTAAATATACTCAGAAAGCGTATCTGAGCCTAATGGTATACTTTAAGGTAGGACAAATATTTTTGGGTGTTACAAACATCAGCACAAAAACATAATACTAACCCCACTATAGTGGTGTAGGATATAAACAGGCTGTTAAATACCCGGTATATTTGTTTTCTTTTTAACGTAATATTTCATTGTTCATGTTCTTTCCTTAAAACATTAGGTATTCATATACTTGTTAAATAATATTAATACCTATATATTAAAGTTGCCAAGATTTAAATTTGTGAAATTTACTTTACTTAAAAGTTTAATGTTTTTATATGATTTTCCTTTAATACAATAAAAATAATAATATAGAAATATTTTGAACATATGCATTTTCAATTTGTTTGGAATATTTTTATAAACATTATTTTTTGAGGTTTTAGTGCATATTAAAGCGACTGTTAAACATTTGCACTATTTTATTGTAGATCAAAATTTTCACTAAAACTAATGGTTAGCGGTAGTGAAAATATTTTTTTAGTGGTAGTTGAAATATGTTTCACTAAAACTAATTTTTTTAGTGGCAGTTAATATATGTTTCACTACCGCTATAGTGATAAAAAATAGTGGAAAATAAAAATTCCGTCACTATATTGGGATTTAGTAGAAACCTTAGTGCACTAAATATTTAATACCCCCACTCTAATAATGAGAAAAAACTCAAAAATTTTTATAACTTATACTAAAAATTCCAATTTCTTTGAAGAACTTAGTTTTTAAGTGTGGTTTTTAAAGATCCAAAATAAACTTAACTTATAAAAATTAAAAAGTTTTAGAAAATTTTTGATAAAATTGTTTCTGATATTTACAAACGTATCAAAACTTTGAGTTTAATTTTATAAACTCAAGAAATATGTTATATCTAATAAAATTTTTATTTATTAACAATGTAATTTTCAATGTTGTTTAAATTTACCATTTTAAATAAAAAGTCAATTGCAGCGGGAATCCCAAAAAATTTTTTATTTTTCCATAGGATCTACATTTTTTAGGGCTCATCAAATACTTTGGGGATTAATTAAAAACACACAAAGTGTTTCAAACCTGCTTTCTGTTTTCTGAACTTAGCTTTGGGATTTTAGAACATGTGGCTTAAACATTTTGACACAAATAGAGACCAGAAAAGCATAAAATTGTTATATGTTCTTAAACAAAGCTTTTTATTATTAAAAAACACCCGAAATCTAAATTTTTTTTGGATTGATACTGCATATTACTGCCCATTTAGTTGTGAAACTAACAAAAAATCGGTCCAAAATTACGCCCTATATTTAAAAAATGGAACAAAGTAAGCCAAAATTTTTATGTTTCAAATTTCGAATGCTTATAACTCGAAAATTATAAGAGATGAATAGCACACGCAAGCATGTTTAAGATTTCCTAGGATATTTTCAAGAGCAAACAAAAAAGGCACTCGGTTAAAAATTGTACATGTCGATAGAGGACTTTCGCATTTGAAATGTTTGTGGAGTTAATTTTCAATACTTATACGCGAATATTCATTCCTTGGTTACGCTTATATCAAATTATTTACTTAATTTTTTTTACGAAGCACCGCTAAAATAAAAATTGTTAACTAGGTAGCTGATAAAGAAGATTATACTAAAATCGATAAGCCATTAAAAAATACGATGTTGCATTAAATATATTAAAAAAAGTTCGTAAATGTGTATGAAATTTATTTTCAAACTTGTAATAGATTTTAATTTTAACAGTTTTTATAATTTTAAACAAGCAGTTATTGGCTAACCACGAAAATATTTACAGCAAAGTTTTTCGTGAGTAGATAACTTATTGTATTTCTTCCAAGAAAAACTAATAAAGCACACACTTCCTGTTAATAAAATTATATACTTGATATTAATGAGGTTTGTAGCAAAAAATATAAGCCGTTCGAAAATAAATTACTATTTTGCATTTAAGGCAATTTTAAAAAATAATCTATCAAATAAATTTTAATATATCAAACCTAAATAATATCATAGAATTCCATTCCGATCGAAAGTGGAATTACAGCTTGTAAATAAATCGATAAAAAACTTATACAAAAAATAACTTTAAATTATGGACGATTTCACATATAAAATGTGAAGTGATTCTGAAAATATTGTCATTTTAATTCCACTTTCGATCGGAATGGAAATCTGTGACAGGCCTAATAATTGCGTTAATATAAATTCCACGAATATTGAAAATATTTGGGTAAATTTAATTTTTTTGTCTGGTCCTTCATTGTGGGTAATATCCATGCTTTTCAGTTTCAGGTAAAAACGTGAATTTTACAGTGTTATGCTAACTATTCACGATAATATATAATTGTACATCTTAGATTTCAGACAATTCTCACAAAAATCGTTGTTGATTTCCCACAAGTGTAACAACGGATTCCTACTGGTATTTGCTCTAATGTTTCGTTTTCAGGTTGATGTAGGCAGCATTTTTTTATTTCTTCGGGTTTAATGTAGTATACATCCTCCTACCTATCAAGAGGTTTAAATATTTTCTTTTTAGTTTTACCTGTAAAAACGAAAAACGTCTACCTTGTTTTATATATCATTGAATTGAAAATTAACTCTACTTTTAAGAAAGTAATTTAGAAATACATAGAAATATTTGTACACACAGTTAGCAAAAAACTTATCAAGGGTGGGTAAAAATGTTGACAATTTAATTATTAAATCTATCAGTGATAATTTATAATAAGGATGAGGTTTTTTATAGTGTAATGATTAGGATCGATTCAAAAATACATATCGTAGGTGCCTTACTTTAGGGACCTCTGTAATAGTTCTCTAGAATCGATAAAATAATAAAAGTTTTTAAGCCATTGTAGTTACTATACAACATTAATCTTATTAGCATTCAACTGAATATTTATTTATAGTATAGTATTATAGTATTAAATTCACAAAACTAAATATTAATAACTTATAATTTACTTACTTGGAACGATAGTAAAAAAAACGATAAAGACGTGTTGACTAAAGTATATAAGAAATTTTTCTTTTTTAAATCGGTGAAAAGATGCAAATTTGCGGGTAATATAGCTAATAAAGTAGATACCAAACAAATGAATGCCATTTGACCATTTTCCAAATTGTCTCTAAAAATAAAAATCAGATTTGTTTAAATTATTATTTCAATATCATAATATATAGTTTTTAATTTCTCTAGAAGAGACGTTGAATGATTTTTTAAAATATATGCTGTTTTAATTTAATTCTATTAATAACAGAGTTTAGTTATATAAAAACTGATTTAATACATTTAGAATTTTATAATGTAACAAGTAAGATTTCTATATTCGGCTGTGCCGAATCTTATATACCCTTCACCAAGTATGCACAGTGGGGCAGAATGGAAATTTTTTGGAAATAAATCTGGCATTTCTAAACGGCTGATCCGATCGGGATAAAATTTGGCGTGATCGTAGCCAAGGAGTATTTGAGTTTAAGTTTTGAAGATGAACCCCGCAGATGCCCCAGGGACGGAGCTGTGGCCGCTCAAAGTAGGGTACCTACGACATGTAAAATTTCTAAACTCGTGCCATTTTTTTGTTTTTCACCCAAATACAAAGATTTTTATATTTTCTCAAAGCGCTCGACGAGATCTTGAAAAAACATGCTACTACGACATACTACTTATCTCTTATAATATCCGAGTTATAGGCATTTAAAAAATTAGTGATACAAAATTTACCATACCTTGGTCCGCCTTTTTTTTAATACCGGACGTAATTTTGGACCAAATGGACTCAATTTTTTCTTGTTAGTTAGACAACAAATAATATACAAAAAATTTCAGATCAATATCATTTACAGATCCAAAAATATACGTTTTTTAATTTAAAAATTCAAAAAATTTTAGATTTTTGCCGTTTTTTGCCCAAAATGTGTCTTAACTCTTTTATTAATAAAATAAAATTTTCTTTAAGAACATATAACAATTTTATAGTTTTCTAAAAGGTATCTTTACGCAGAATGCTTTGGCGTAAAAAACTTGTCCTATATTTTGAAAATGTTGCCACTGCGTCCTTCCGAATATGACCTATTTTTTATCAAAACTTCAACTTTGGGCGACATGTTCTAAAATCCCAAAGCTGGGATCAGAAAACTGAAAGCAGTTTTGGAAACCTCAATATATTTTCTATTTACTCCAAAAGTATTTTCCCTGAAAGAAATGTGCACCCTATGGGCAAAAATGTAAAAAATCCCGTTTTTGGGATTTTCATTCCTATTTTTGGGAATTGCGGGATGCCCTTTGACCTTTTCAATTTTTTTTTGCATTTTCTTATTTGAAATGACAAATTTAACAAGCTTGGAAGATTTCATTGAGTTTTGTTCATAAATAAAGATTTTGTCATATATTTCATATTTGTTAAATTTCTAAAACTATGATTTATATCAAAATTTTAATAGGGTCGCAGATAGCTACAACAATTTAGTCCATATTTATCCCTTAATATCTGTTTTTAGTTAGATATGGAAATTCTCGACCCTTTACAAAAAATTTCAAGCCAATATCTCAATTACATTCAAAAATATGTTCATTTAAACCTGTGTCCTTTAATTTCATCTTTTTCATGTTTTAGTATTAAGTATGACAGAACATACATTTGGTGTTGAATAAAATATTTGGACAATTTTTAAAAATTATTTAGTTAATTATTTTATTAAAGACTATACCATTGTATATACAATAAAAAAAATATAATTTTATTATGAGCCACGCACAACAACACCTAAATCACCCAACACAAACCACCTTTCCCGCCCACCGAAATATAAAACACAATTTAATACAATATCATCAGTTAGTATAATAGCTTCTTTTATTTGAACTGTTTATCTTAAACATAATACAATTAATTCTTACAACCTACTTATATAGTTAATTCCTAACACTACTTATTTTCTATAAAATAATCTGTCATATCGGTATACATATCCAGAAGGTAATATAAAAAAATGAAAATGAAAGAACAGGATCAGAAGATAGAAGTAAACTATTAAAAATATCTTCATTCTGTGATTGCCTGAAGCATTTTCTTGAGCTGAAAAGTTCAACATGCTTAAAATCTCGATTCCTCGCTTCCTGGGCTTCTTCTGTTAACTCTCCAAGTGGAAGAATATTCGATTAAATTATTATTTGACTGACCATGACACAATACTTTGCGTACTGTTGGTGTTAGTTCCCTCCATGGATACAGAGATACAAGTAATATAGAAATTTCAGATGTATATTCCCCAAATCGATTTCCATTAATTTTATGTTTACTATTCAGTGCCATTAAAATAATGTTAACTCTTCAAAGCAACTCCTTGTCGATTCCATTTATTTTTGAAGTAATTTCAAAATCACGAAAAAACCTTCTCGCCGTATTACCGTCATTTGTACTAACGCAACTTGGAAGTGGTTTGTCGATGTTTAATCCCATCTGAACTTTAAATTCTTCTTGGATTCTGCTTTTTTCCGCAGCTCTCAGTTCTTTCAATTCTTCATTATTTTTTTTCTAGACATTTTGTACATCTTAACACGTGTTTCTTATTAAGTTTATTATAAAGTTGTCTATACTTATTATATTAGATTTATTATATAATTTCCTATTAGATATATATTTTACATAATTACTTTCTGAAGATCTGTAAAGTGTAGTACATGCTCTAAGACATTTCCTTTCAAAAATTCGCATCTTTTCCATGTTAGAAGGTGATATATTGAACCATATAGAACACGCATAAGTTATAATAGGTCTGATAAGAGATTGATACATTAATATTTTAACTCTTGATTTAATATATTTATTGTAAAATAAAGAATGATATAAAAAGAAGGATTTTCTTGCTTTTTGTAGAATTTCGTTGACGTGTTGATTAAAATATAAGAATATAAGTATAAGTATACACCTAAATACTTAACTATCTCATTATTAGGGATATCACAATTTGCCTCTCTAGATCTAATTCCAAATTATTTTCAATTTATTCTTATATCATAGTTGCACTTATTAACTGGTTGCCTGAAAAGTATAGTTTCACATATTCCTTTGCATATTGTTTCACAATATTATATTGTCTCTGAAGATTTTGATTAATTTTCCAAATTTTGTCGTTGGCATGATATATAATAATATCATCTGCAAATACAATTATGTTATCTATTTGGTTTAATAGGTCTAACATATACAAATTAAATAAAATAGGAGAATTGATAGTTCCTTGTAGAATGTTTGTACTTAAAGCCGAATTGTTTTTCACTTACAAGATTCCTATTTTTACAAAATTTGGATATGTTGTTGTTTATGGATATCTCGAAAACTTTGCTAATATTGGGTAATACACTTATCGGTCGAATATTTTTAGGATTACTGGGGTCCTTGTCTTTTTTTGGTAATAATACAACTTTGGCTGTTTTCCATATATTAGGAAAAAGAGAATTATTCAGCATGTTGTTAAATAGTTTACTATACTCATTAATATATATTTATGTAACATTTTAGTACTATATTTGGAATATTATCAATTCCATAGGATAATTTGCTTTTTAAATTGGAAAATACAAATACTAAATCTTTCTTGTTAATAAAATATTCATCATTAATATTATCTGATGGTGTAGATTCACAAAAATTAACTAACGAAGTCCGATTATTTTCAATAAGGTTTTTGTATTGAGAAACTGATCAAATGTGTTAATTATTTGGGTATGTATATGGTTCTGATGATCAATTTCTTTAGACGTGGACTGATTCTAAAAATGATTCTGTAACATCGTCCATTTGATTTGGTCCATCGATTATATAATTTCCCTGATCATATTTACATTTACAAGATTTAAAGGTTTAAAATGTTTAAAGTTTTTCTTAATTTGACCAAACATATACTTAGAATCTTTTGGATCAATATCTGTCAATTTTTCTTGTATACGTTTATTAATAATTCTCGAAAAATTTTCGTTTATAAGTTTCCTGATTAATTTAAGTTTACATTTCTGAAAATTGAGGTTTGTTTCCGTTAATGTTTATTCTAGTCTATTATTTCGTTTTATTTGAGTAATAATCCTACTTTTTCCTTTATAAGGCATTTTCACCGTTGAATTAGAAATTTCGGCTAAGTAATTATTAGTATTACATTTCGGTACAACATCCTTAATTGTTTCAATAATCAGTTTATTCATTCTTTCAATATTTGTATCTATCTCTTCATTTGTAAGATTTCTATTGTTTAGAATCAGATCGTCATCATTTAGTTTTTGAACAATTTTTTCCTGAAATTTTTTCCAGTTAGAGCATTTCTTACCACTTCAGTTTCTTTTTTTAAGAATGCAAAATTTTGTTCATTTCCCATCTTAGCAATTATCTGTATAGCGTTATGATCGCTGTCGTAGTCCAAAGTTTTGAGGCAATTTAATGTATTATTTTCAGTTCTAATGTGTAGTCTGCAGTCATCTATGCAAATATCTAAGAATGATCCTGTGCGGGGATATGACGGTGTTGTTGATGCATAGAGTTTACACCTGTAGCGGATCTCATTATCTAGTAACCAATTATGTAAAATATTCTCTCGTTTGATTGCCCCAATCTGTATGTTTGCTATTAATATCTCTTGTCAAAATATAATAGTTATCAATATTATGCAAATTTATTGATTCAAAGAGTCTAGTAAGTTCCTGTTTAAAGTCAGTATGGTTTTTGCTGATGGATAATACTCCGAAATTATATATAAACATCTATTTGTGTTCATATGAATTCTAATAATGCAAACCTCTAAAGTCTTAAATAAGTTTATGTATCTATTTGTGTAATTACTATATTTAATATTATCTCTTATTAATATTGCTGTCCCGCCACCACGTATAGCATCTTTCCTATCATTTCTAATTAAGCTATAGTTCTGTAATTGTAGTTCATGTTTTGCGTTCAGTTTGGTCTCATTCAAAAGTATAATATCAGTTTTATGTTTATTGATAAATTGTTGAAGATCATATCTTCTGCTTATAATGAATAGAATTAACATTAATGTGAACAATTTTAAGATTTTTAAAATTTTTATTGGCTGGTTGTTCGAGGTATATTGCATCTACTCTAGACACTTGTAAATCTAATTGTTTTTGTAGGTTTGATATTTGTTTATTCATATTTATCATAAATTGTTTTATTTCTTGCATAAAATAATTAATTACATTGGAATTTTCTTCCATATTAATTGTATTTCCTCTAACAATATTTGCAAAAGAATCCTTTTTATTAGTAAATTCTCTATTGTATTTATTATATGTTGTTTTTTCAGTTACAGTATTTTTCCTAGCATTTTGTTTTTGTTTCAATTGTTTGTAATTTCTCACATCCTCGATATGAAGCGGGATGTCCATACTTATTGCACAATACGCAAAACAGTTTATTATACCCACCATCAAAAAAGATGGGGTATATTGATTTTGTCATTCCGTCTGTAACACATCGAAATATTGCTTTAAGACCCCATAAAGTATATATATTCTGGGACCTTGTAAGATTCAAAAACAATCTAGCCATGTCCGTCCGTCTGTCTGTTGTAGTTACGATAGCGTCCACAAAATAAGAGATATTGAGATGAAATTTTCCAAAAATATATTTTATTGATCAGAAATGTTTGGTATTGAAAATGGGCAAAACCGTCAACGATTTCACATAGCCCCCATACAAATGTATAGTTTCAAATATTCACAAATTCGTTGTTTATGAACTTCGCATAGGTCAGTTTTTTGACGTCTGCAATATAATTCTGCATTATGGTGGACATATGGCCATAATTGGCCTTACCCCCCATATAAGGTCCCCTTTATAAAAGGACTAAATAGCTGATTACTGGCTTAAAAATTGGAATATAGCGATGAAATTCGACACACATAAGTTTCATGCAAGCCAATATCTCTCAACAAAATTTTATGTATATCGGTCCATAATTGACCCTATCCACCATATAAAGTCCCCTTCAGAAAATGACTTGAACGCTCATTACTGGCTTAAAAATGGGAATAAAGCGATGAAATTCGACACACATAAGTTTCATGCAAGTCAATATCTCTCAACCAAATGTTATGTATATCGATCCATAGTTGACCCTACCCCCCATATAACGTCCTCTTCGGCAAATTACTTTAACGCTCATTACTCGCTAAAATAATACAAGTATAGTACTAGCCAAAACCTCTCTATGAAATTTTATGTGGATCGGTCCATAATTGGCCCTACCCCCATATAAGGTTCCCTTCAGAAAACGACTTTAACGCTCATTACTGGATTAAACAAACGAATATAGCGAAGAAATTTGATATAAGTAAGTCTCTTACCAGCCAAAAAATCTTTATGATATTTTATGTGGATCGGTCCATAATTCAGCCTACCCCTTATATAAAGTCCTCTCCATAATATTACTATAACGCTCATTACTGGCTTAAAAATACGACTATAGCGATGAAATTGAACAGAAGTAAGTTTTATACTACCCATAATCTTTTTACCAAATTTCCCAGAAATAAGTTTTATACTAGGCAATATCTCTCTACCAAATTTTATGTGGATCGGTCCATAGTTGACCCTAACCCCCATAAAAAGTCCCCACATAAAATTTCTTTAATGCTCATTACTGGCTTAAAAATAGGATTGTAGCAATGAAATTAAACAGAAGTAAGATATATCCCCCATATAAGGCCCCTTAAGAAAACAACTTTAACGTTAATTATTGGCGTAAAAATACGAATATTGCGAAGAAATTTGACATAAGTATGTATATCTTATGTGGATCGGTCTATAATTGACCCTACCCCCATATAAGGCCCCTTAAAAAAACAACTTTAACGTTAATTATTGGCGTAAAAATACGAATATTGCGAAGAAATTTGACATAAGTATGTATCTTATGTGGATCGGTCTATAATTGACCCTACCCCCATATAAGGTCCCCTTCATAAAAATACTTTAACGCTCATTACTGCCTTAAAAATACGAGTATAGCTATGAAATTTCTCAGAAGTAGGTTAGGTTGATAGGAGGATGTATACTACATCAAATCCGAAGAAATACACCTAGGCCACTACCGGGCCTGTCGTGCGCTCAAGCTCAAGAAAAAATTTTTTTCACTGAATGTATTATTTTTTTCATGTTCAGAAACTCAGTTTCCTGGACGTAATTCCTAAGAATCTTCCAATCGGTGTTGGTTAAGAATGTTATTTCCGGAATAACATCACTTCCAAGATACTTGGATCTAACTTCGACGAATGCCTGACAATGGCAAAGAAAGTGCTCCAGAGTTTAAAGCTTTCTTACTATCCAATACGGTCTTAGATTTAATTCTATCACAAATTGCCTTCTGGTTGTCGGTAGATATATTAAGCCCTGTGGGCGCCATATTTATTCTAATCCAATTTACACATTCCGTTATTGCTCGTACTTCTGCCTGGAAGCTTGTGTTGTGATTAGGTAAACGGTGGTATATTTCTGTTTCTGGGTCTTCAATATAGAACCCCAGGCCCACTTTGTCCCCTAATTTAGCCATCCGTGTAGCAGCGGATTCCTACTGGTATTTGCTCCAATGTTCCGCTTGACTAAGACATTCTATCTGGGATTAGCGTTTCAAAGTTTCCGATATATTCAGTGTCTGGTATGCAATCAGGCACGTCCGATGAATGTGTATAACCTTCCAATGTGTCCAGTATACATTGATGACGTGTCCTATAACCGTTTTTGGTCAGTTCGCCTAAAGTAAAGAGCCGTTCGGCTGTATGCGCCGCCTCATATCTTATATATGTTTCAATGGGTGGAATATCTAGCAACGTTTCCAGAGCCTTGGTTGAAGTAGTACACATGGCACCATGGCACAAGCAGCATGTACGCTGAACTCCCTGTAGTAGTTTGATATTACACTTTTTGTCCAAAGCAGTTCACCAGATTATTGAAGCATAAGCTAGAATTGGTCTAATTACACTTTTATAAAGCCAATTTGTCATAGTAGGACTAAGACCCCATTTCATGCCTATGGTTCTCCTACATATCGCCCAGCACCGATGTGCCTTGTTGATCCTATCCTCTATGTGGTGTCTCCATTTTAATTTCCGGTCACGTATTACACCTAAGTACTTAACTTTGTCTGGCACCGGAATCTTCTTGCTCAAGAAGCAAGGTTCAGTATATGTAGAAATTTTTGTCTTTCTTGTGAAAAGACAGATTTCCGTCTTCGCCGAGTTAACATTGAGGCCTCTCGGTTGAGCCCAGCTCAAAGCCGTATTCAGAGCCTCCTCAGCTCTTCTACACAAGTAATTTGGATCCTTTCCCTTTAGAAGTATTACGACATCAGGACTCAGACAGGTCTAAGTCCTTTCTCGGTTAGGGTCCTTAGGAGGCTATTAATCGTGGTAACCCAGAGTAAAGGTGACAAAATGCCACCCTGTGGTATACCGTGAAATACCTTTTTCCTGATAGTTATATCGTACATCTCGCAGCTTATCCATCTGTTCCTTAGCATGTAGTTGATCCAGTTACGGAGCACCCGTCAACATAAAACTGGTCTAGGGATTGGATAAGAGTATTAGTGTGCACGTTATTGAAAGCGCCTTCGATGTTAATGCATACTGCCAGTGTATACAGTTTGCTATCGAAAGATTCACCTATGTAGTGGACAACTTCATTTAAAGCGGTTTCCACCGATCGTCCCTTTACATTAAGGTCTTTGTATGGTATGCTGCTTTTAACCATGCTATCGACTATCCGTTCCAAGGTTTTAGGTGTCGCATAGCTAGGTTTCCCTGGTTTGGGTATAAATATTACCCTTGCATCCTGCCATTGAACTGGGGTATATGCCAATTTTAAGCATGCAGTGAATATCTGTGACAGATGTACGGAAACCAGTCCCGCCTCCATCTGCAAAAGTGACGAGAAAATTCCATCCGGCCCTGCAGCTTTATAGGGAGCAAAGCTCTTGATTGCCCCTTTAACCATGTCAGTTGTAATAACTATTTCCGTGTTACCCTCCCCTTCCTCCAATATCGTTTCATCTATGTTATTCAATATACCGGGTGGGAAATGAGAATCTATTAGGAGTTTCATTGTCTCCTCTATATTCGCAAGCCTCCTGCCCGTGTCATCGATCATAGATTCCGGTTAGACATGAGTTTTGGATAGGAATTTTTTTATCTTCGATACGTCATTTACGCTATCTACCTGTTCACATAAAAGTTTCCAGGAGTCTCGTTTGGCTTTTCGAACGATTTTCTTATATTCACCAAGTTTATTACGATACTCATCCCTGTATACTGCGGTCTTTGTACGCCGCGCCCGGTCAAATAGTTTGCGAAGAGTCTTCCCAAGGTTCCGGATCTCCCCAGTTACCCAGGGTTTTTCCTGGGCAGATCTCCGCTCTCGCAGAGCGCAGTTGTCCTCGAACGATTCAACCAGGGCACTTGTAAACGTTTCCATTTTCCGATGATCAGAAAAGGAGTGCTCGTCCGAAACTCTCCAACTATGAATTACGTTTATAAGCTCTTCTGAACATATAGTTATATCTAATACTTTTTCTCTAATTCTATTGACGAAGGTAGCTTTATTGCCTAAGTTCAATGTTATCAAGTCTTTAGTATTAAAGAAATCCATGAGGGCTTGTCCCCTGCGATTGGATTTGTACTACCCCAAGCTACATGGAGCGAGTTGGCATCACAACCTATTACAATTTTCTTATTTTTCCTTTGTGCCTCTTCAACCAGTTTCATCAGATCCGACGTTGGAGGTAGTGTCGGAGAATCGAAAGGCAGGTAAATAGATGCAAGGAATATATTGCCACGACCTTGCTTCAGCACCATTGTATCCGATGTTGATAATCCTGTTGAGACGAGAAAACATAAGTTCTTGTGACATAAGATACATGTTCTCGGGCGAGATCCTGTATCAGCGTTGAAAAGTTGGAAATTTACGTGATTTAATCCAGAAACCTTGTTGCGAATCGTCCAGGGTTCCTGGATTAAAGCTCAATGTATTTTACCTGTGTTGATTTTAGCCATCAGAGCGTTGGTAGCTGTCTCGCTACCTCAATCATGGTCATCCATTAAACTGTCTTCCAGCGAGTTGGTGGTCACCTCCTCGCTCTTTGGTTTTGACTCCTCCGGATAGCCTGAAGTGGCTATTAATACAGTGAGTACTGTTGATGGCACTGCGGTGTCCTTATCAGGCATAGGAATATATATACGTTCATTAGCCAATTTACTGCCCCATCCTCGAGGTTGATTTCGTTGACGCACAGTGGGGCAGAATGGAAATTTTTTTGGAAATAAATCTGGCATTTCTAAACGGCCGATCCGATCGGCGTGAGCGTAGCCAATGAGTATTTGAGTTTAAGTTTTGAAGATGAACCTGGCAGATGCTCCAGGGACGGAGCTGTGGCGGCTCGTAGGTACTCACCTACGACATGTAAAATTTTTAAACTCGTGCCATTTTTTTGTTTTTCACCCAAAATACAATGATTTTTATATTTTCTGAAAGCGTAATTTTGGACCAAATGGACTCAATTTTTTCTTGTTAGATATAACAATTTTATAGCAGAACGCTTTGGCGTAAAAAACTTGTCCTATTTTTTGAAAATGTTGCCACTGCGTCCTTCCGAATATGACCTATTTTTTATCAAAACTTCAACATTGGGCGACATGTTCTAAAATCCTAAAGCAGGGATCAGAAAACTGAAAGCAGTTTTGGAAACCTCAATATGTTTTCTATTTACTCCAAAAGTATTTCCCAGCCCTGAAAGAAATGTGGACCCTATGGGCAAAAATGTAAAAAATCCTATTTTTGGGATTTTCATTCCTATTTTTGGGAATTGCGGGATGCCCTTTGACCTTTTCAATTTTTTTTTTGCATTTCATTGAATTTGAAATGACAAATTTAACAAGCGTTGAAGATTTCATTGAGTTTTGTTCATAAATAAAGATCAGAAATCGGCAAAATCGGTCTATAAATAACCGAGATATGGATAAAAATCTGAGACTACCTCTGAAAATATGTTGGTAATACAGCTCATATTTGTTTGAGGGTGGTAATACAGTTTACAGTTTATAGACATGTGTGCAGAGATACAAAATAAATAAAAACTGTTTTTAAAACATACCACAGTGGGGCAGAATGGAAATTTTTTGGAAATAAATCTGGCATTTCTAAACGGCTGATCCGATCGGGATAAAATGGCGTGAGCGTAGCCAAGGAGTATTCGAGTTTAAGTTTTGAAGATGAACCCCGCAGATGCCCCAGGGACGGAGCTGTGGCGGCTCAAAGTAGGGTACCTACGACATGTAAAATTTTTAAACTCGTGCCATTTTTTTGTTTTTCACCCAAATACAAAGATTTTTATATTTTCTCAAAGCGCTCGACGAGATCTTGAAAAAACATGCTACTACGACATACTACTTATCTCTTATAATATCCGAGTTATAGGCATTTAAAAATTTAGTGATACAAAATTTACCATACCTTGGTCCGCCTTTTTTTTTATTACCGGACGTAATTTTGGACCAAATGGACTCAATTTCTTGTTAGTTAGACAACAAAATTTCCAATAATATACAAAAAATTTCAGATCAATATCATTTACAGATCCAAAAATATACGTTTTTTAATTTAAAAATTCAAAAAATTTTAGATTTTTGCCGTTTTTTTGCCCAAAATGTGTCTTAACTCTTTTATTAATAAAATAAAATTTTCTTTAAGAACATATAAAAATTTTATAGTTTTCTAAAAGGTATCTTTACGCAGAATGCTTTGGCGTAAAAAACTTGTCCTATTTTTTGAAAATGTTGCGACTGCGTCCTTCCGAATATGACCTATTTTTTATCAAAACTTCAACTTTGGGCGACATGTTCTAAAATCCCAAAGCTGGGATCAGAAAACTAAAAGCAGTTTTGGAAACCTCAATATGTTTTCTATTTACTCCAAGAGTATTTTCCCAGCCTTTAAATAAATGTGGACCCTATGGGCAAAAATGTAAAAAATCCAATTTTTGGGATTTTGATTCCTATTTTTTATCAAAACCTCAACTTTGAGCGACATGTTCTAAAATCCCAAAGCTGGGATCAGAAAACTGAAAGTAGTTTTGGAAACCTCAATATGTTTTCTATTTACTCCAAAAGTATTTTCCCAGCCTTTAAATAAATGTGGACCCTATGGGCAAAAATGTAAAAAATCCCGTTTTTGGGATTTTCATTCCTATTTTTGGGAATTGCGGGATGCCCTTTGACCTTTTCAGTTTTTTTTTGCATTTTCTTATTTGAAATGACAAATTTAACAAGCTTTGAAGATTTCATTGAGTTTTGTTCATAAATAAAGATTTTGTCATATATTACATATTTGTTAAATTTCTAAAACTATGATCTATATATCAAAATTTTAATAGGGTCGCAGATAGCTACAACAATTTAGTCCATATTTATCCCTTAATATCTTTTTTTAGTTAGATATGGAAATTCTCGACCCTTTACAAAAAATTTCAAGCCAATATCTCAATTACATTCATAAATATGTTCATTTAAACCTGTATCCTTTAATTTCATATTTTTCATATTTTAGTATTAAATATGACAGAACATGTTTAAATCTTATATTTACCTATTTTCTATTTGTTTGCTTATCCTTATAATTGAAAGGTCCTATTATGCTTAAATTTTCAGAAATTTATAACTATTTTTTACCTAAATTTTTTCGACAGATCATTTCGTTCTGTTTCGTTTATGATTATGTAGGTAAAAATATACAGGAAATGATAATTTCGATTCATTCACTAATAAGAAATATCAATGACTGAATTACAGGTTATAGTAATATAGTCCTAAATGTTAATACTTAGATAGACAGTTCGTAATTTTTTACTTTGGAATACCTGTATCGGAAATGACAAGAATTGGTATATAAGTAAACTTCTCAGATTTTAAGTACCATATTTAATAAATCTACAATGAAGATTACATTAAAGTACGAAGAGTTGTGTTCCGTTTTATGGAGTGTATCTTCAAAAGGACCAGAAAGAATTGAAGACATTTCAAATTATATAAAAACTACATATAGTAGAAAAGTAGACAAAACAGGCATATCAAAAATGTAAAAAGTAAGTCTGTGGATGGAAATCAAAAGAAATTTCGATTAAAATTTTGTAGTTGGATGGAAACTACTACGGAAATCTCAACTTACAACACATCAGCAGGAGCGCCTTGCAAGTCATACGAAGATTTATGTTCAAGGTCAAAAAAAGAGGTCACTTTTTTCAATCTCAAATGAGGAAATTGCTGATACATTTAACGAAATGCTGAAAAAGGGAAACCAACCTATGGATGGCGTACATTTTGCAACTATTCTTCCTAATGCATCACCAAAACGACTTATGGCGAATTAAGGAAAGTATACCAACTCCAACATCACAATCAAATTTTACTGAAGAGGAAGCAATAGCGCTTATGTTGGAACTGAGTCTCAGTCGAAATAAGTACCAAATATTAAGGAAAGCTCTGCATGAAAAAGGACACAATATATTACCATCATACAAGGCGATCCAGGAAAAAACAAACTATCCTACCATCACCTATTGCTGTTAATGATGTGGAAGCTTGTATTGATATATCATCTTTGCTCGAAAACACAGCATCAAGAATTGTGTCAGACTTTTCAGAAGACCAACTAAGGAAAATTCATAACTGTGATGTTGTCTTAATGTGTAAGTGGGATGTGACAGTTTATCAGCACTTCCAGAATACAAACAAGCTTGTGGAAGTCGGACATTAGCAGACTACAAAAATGTATTTATGTCATCATTAGTGCCATTACGAATTCGTTCATATT
>NC_060950.1:45067985-45069993 GCF_022045245.1 Lucilia cuprina | reverse complement strand
GTTGTTTGTCTTGTCATCTGTGTCACTGTCTATATGTTCTTTTGTTGTACAATTCAAAATTTTATGTCCATTCTGCACGGATGCCCGCCCTAAAACCGTCGGACATCCGTCTGTCCGTTTCCCTGATTATTTTTACTACACTTAGTACATGTGGGTTTGTAGACATTCTTTGCCCCACAGCCATAACAAAATATTCGTCGCAGTTCCATACAGTCCATGTAAGTGTGTCCGGGTTTTTCGCAGTTCCAACATATCAACCCATGTTGAATCCCACAAATGTCCGTTTCATTTTCGTCACTTTTGTCTAAAATGTCATTCAGTTCTATTGTCACTTCCGATAAACGTCCTTTAGTTGTTTAACGAACTTCCAAAGCCTGAAAATCTTTAACAAATTTCTCATGTTTTCTCACTTCCTTTCTGAGTTGAGAAACACTGGTGATGTCCAAGTGCAATAATTCGTGTCTAACTTCTGTCTTTAAATTCCGTAATAAAGTCTCGCAAAGATCGCGATACGTAATTGGATTCCGTAGTTTGTCTGTCAATGTTGAAATAGTGTCGAAGTAATCATCAAAGCCCTCGTTTGGTTTTTGTCTACGACGACGAATGTCGTCCAGAATGTCAAAATCGTTGTAATCAGCTTTATATTGGACACGTAATGCTGTCGTTAATGTTGTCCAATCAATATAATCATTCTGTCGGTGATACCTCCAGTACCACTCTAAAGCTTTACCGTCAAATAAGGTGTGAGCGTGCTTACAGAGTAACTCAAAGTCACCACCTAGATTGTTTGTCGTCAAAATATTTACGCGATATATGAATTCATCAATTGACATTTGATTATCGTGTCCTGTGAATTTAAGTCGCCAGTTGCGGATGATATTTAGAACCTTTTCAGCATAAAAAGGATCCTGAGGATGTCGATGATCAGAATTAGAAGGAGTATGTCTAGCCTCCTCGTTTTGAATCGTCTGAGTGTTTGTCGTAGCCGGTATATGCATGTCTCCAAACATACTTGTTAGTTCATTAGTCATAAAAGAAGCCATTTCTTCGCGAAAGGTCATTAATGACTCAGACACGATTTGTCTGACTCTGGTGTCATTCAATTCATTAGCCGAAGCATTAGTCGGTTGTGTATGTGTGCGTTTAGGACGACTCTGAGAACGTTGTCCCTGATTTTCACCTGAAGTGCTCATGTCCACAGTAAAACTAACATTTGCGGCCTCGTCTAAATTATGTAAATTGTCCATACTTCTAGTTATTGGCATTTTTCCTCAAAATTATGTATTTAAAATTTAAATTTAATAAACAAATATTCCACTACTCAGTCCAGGTTTAGTTAGGTAATATAGAAAACAAGAATAAGGAAACTGTTACCTCCAAATGAAACAATAATTAAATAAAATTAAAAGAAAACAAACCTGTAATGAAACAAGAATTAAGTATACATATATATTAAGCTGACATTAGTAAAAATCTAAAATTCAAAATTTCAAAACAAAACCAAAATAGAAACGTTTATTCCTATACGAGAGTATATATTCAGACTATATTCCAAATACTAAAAATCTCAACCTTAATTGAAACAAAAGTTAATTTTGAAAAATAAAAAAAAAATTGCCGAACTTGTTCAGTGCAGAGATTAAAGAGTATAAATCCATTAAAATAACAGAAATAAAAATCTCAATCAATCTACTAACACTACTAAATAACAAAAGAAATACTTGGTTCAATACGAATAATAAGTTCATATCAAAATCCAAAATAATTTCCAAGAAAAAAAACTGAAAGAAATAATACAATAAAATTCGACAACACGGTATTAAAATTGATTTTGGAACATCAGCAGATGTAAAAAATATGTACAAATCTACTTTAGCGTATGCTAAATTATTAAGCTGATGCCCCACGTTGGGCGCCATTTAAATTTAAAATTTAAAATTTAAAAAAAGAAACTTAAATGAATGAATAAAAATAAAGAAAAAACATTTGTAAAATGCACAAACAAAAT
>NC_060950.1:45029830-45067885 GCF_022045245.1 Lucilia cuprina | reverse complement strand
TGTCCGACGGTTTTAGGGCGGGCATCCGTGCAGAATGGACATAAAATTTTGAATTGTACAACAAAAGAACATATAGACAGTGACACAGATGACAAGACAAACAACACACATCCTTTAATGAGACCGTACCACATCAGAGCGGCAGAATACAAAAAGGCTCGGACTCGTATTTTTTGCGAAAGTGGTAAAATTAGTAGGTCCTCTAGGAGAATTAGGGATTATTATCGTAAATTAAAACAATATAAGGTTTGTGTTATAAATCCAATTATTACTCCTGAATTGGATAGTCGACCTTATATTAATCTGAATGTTGATGGAGTGTATTGTTTGGCCTTATTAGATAGTGGATCCAACAAGAGCGTAGTTGGTGGTGAGTTGGCAGTAAAAGTACAAGACAAAATTAGTTTTCATAAATGCATTGGTAATGTACGTACGGCAGACGGGACAAAACAGACTGTATTGGGTACGATAACGTTGGACATAACTTTTCAAGGACAAACAAAATTATTTGAGTTTTTGGTGGTACCTAACATAAGACAGGATTTAATTTGTGGTTTTGACTTTTGGACAGAATTTGGACTTAAAATTTCCATGCCTGTCATAGGCGAAGTAGACTGTACAGAGACGGACTCTGACAAATTAATTTTAACGAACGAATAAAGACAAATACTAAACAACATAATTGCAGCGTTTCCAAACTCGGAAATAGAAGGACTTTGTTGCACATCTCTTATTGAACATAGGATTGATACCGGAGAAGCGAAACCTATTAAACAACGCTACTATCCAATATCACCTGCTGTTGAAAAGCAATGTATGTAGTGAATTGGACAGAATGCTATCACTTGGCGTAATAGAGGAGGCACCAAATTCCCCTTGGTCGTCTCCTACTGTTGTCGTAGTAAAACCCGAAAAAGTAAGAATGTGCGTAGACAGCAGAAAATTGAATGCCGTGACAATAAAGGACGCTTACTCTATACCGAACATTGACGGACTTTTAGCTAGACTTCCTCCGGTTTATTGTATATCGAAAATCTATTTAAAAGATGCCTTTTGGCAAATTAAACTGGAGGAAAGTTCACGACCTAAAACAGCTTTTATAGTCCCTAATCGGCCATTGTATCAATTTACAAGAATGCCGTTTGGACTGTGCAATGCACCGCAAACGTTGTGCAGACTTATGGACATTGTTATTCCGTATAACCTTAAGACTCATGTATTTGTATATTTGGATGACCTTTTAATAGTTTCACGGAATTTTGACGAACACTTGACTCACCTTTTGGAAGTAGCTACACAACTACGGAAAGCAGGTTTGACCATAAACGTAAACAAAAGTAGCTTTGCTTTAAGTAAAGTGAAATATTTGGGATATGTAGTGGGTAATGGAACGCTGCAAACGGACGATGACAAAGTAAACGCAATACGTGACTTTCCTGTACCAAAATCAATTAGACACTTACGACGGTTTTTAGGCATGACTGGTTGGTACAGACGTTTTATAAAGGACTATTCGACATTAATATTTCCACTGACGGAACTTTTGACGAAAAAGAAGACATTCAATTGGACAGAACAGGCTCAATTAGCATTTGACGAACTCAAAATTAGACTTACATCAGCACCATTACTGATACACCCAGATTATAAAAACCATTTATTCTTCAGTGCTATGCTAGCACGTATGGAGTGGGTGCAGTACTGGCACAAGCGGACGAGGACGGGACTGAAAAACCAATAGCATTTATGTCGCATAAGCTAAATAAGGCCCAACGAAATTACACCATCACCGAATTGGAATGTTTGGCCGTGGTCATGGCAATAAAGAAATTTAGGTCTTATATTGAAGGTTTAGAATTCAAGGTTGTCACTGACCATGCAAGTTTGAAATGGTTAATGGGTCAGCGGGATTTGGGAGGGCGTTTGGCAAGGTGGTCTTTAAAGCTCCAGAGTTTCAATTTTACTATTGAGCATCGCAAGGGTAAGGATAACATTGTACCCGATACATTATCTAGGGCGTTTGAGGGTGAACATTTTGTGGACTCAATTGAAATTGAAACTGAACCAGCGATTGATCTAAATTCTGCGGCTTTTAACTCTGCTGAGTATAACAGGTTGCGTCAGGAATTTGTTAGCTCAGAGCTACCAGATTTCAAAGTTGTAGATAATTATATTTACAAAAGGGATAATTTTTCGACAGGAAATGAAGATGAATCAGAGGCATGGAAGCTTTATGTACCTGATGAGCTTCGGAAAAGTGTTATCTATTCTGCTCATGATGTGCCAACTTCTTCTCATGGAGGAATAGCTAAAACGTTGGACCGAATTAGACGTTACTTCTACTGACCGCGACTTGTGACCGACGTAAAAGACTACATACGAGAATGTGAATTGTGTAAGACATCTAAAACACCAACAACTGTTTTGAGGCCTCCTATGGGTCAAATGGTAAAGACGGACAGACCATTCCAAAGACTTTATATTGATCTAATTGGACCTTTTCCGAGGACGAAGACTGGACATATTGGAATATTGATAGTTTTGGACCACTTTTCTAAATTTACATTTTTAAAACCATTAAAGAAATTTATTTCTAGACAGATTATAGACTTTTTACGGACAAACATATTTAACTGTTTTGGCGTTCCCGAAATTATAGTGACAGACAACGGATCACAGTTTAAGAGTCGTGAATTTTCAAAATTTTTATCTTCGTATGGTGTACAGCATTTATTAACGGCCGTTTATAGTCCGCAGGCGAATGCAAGTGAACGTGTCAATCGTTGTATAAATGAGGCATTACGATCATATGTTCGTAAGGATCAACGCCTGTGGAATTTGTATATTGACAGTGTTAACTGTGCATTGAGGAACAGTATTCATCAGTCAATTGGAAGGACACCATACGAAGTAGTATTCGGACAGAATATGATGACTAATGGACGGGATTACAAACTTTTGGAAAATTTAAATTTGCTTACGGAAACGGACATACAACTTGAGAGACAGGACAAATTTACAATTATACGGGATGCAATTATATCCTTGATGAAGGAGGCTTACGATAGGAATGCTAAACAATACAATTTACGATCTCGTAATAGGGAATTTGAAGTAGGACAGACGGTGTACAGGAGGACATTTGCGCAAAGCTCTAAGATAAATTATTATAATGCAAAATTGGCTCCTGTTGGAGTTAAGTCAAAAGTTTTGCGAAAAATTGGAAAAGTTTATTACGAGCTTCAAGACTTGGACACAGGCAATACTTCCGTGTATCATTCCAAGGATATCTGGTCATAGTTGGACATCGTCTGCAGAATTGAAATAGATATTATTCTTGTTGCCTTTTACAGCTCCACTTCACCAGCTTGGATCTGGTGTAGGTGTACCTGTTTTGTGAGGTCAACGAGTACATTTCTAAGAGTATACGATTCACTTTTGTATTTTTTATTTTATGGATCACTATTTCATTGAGAAACATTGTTTTAAAAAACTGAAAATAAAATTTCATTCGAATTTTGTACGTTCAATTGTGTTGAAGATTTTTTTTAATTTGATAAAATTAGATCATACCTGGGGATAAAACTGCTGCATACAATAATATTCTTTATCTTTACATTGGATTGGATTAGGTTAGAGTTTTGCAGTTAGGATTGGTGATATTTTCGTATGATGTTAAAGGACATACAATTTTTAGATTTACTGCCCGAAAGTCCAGATTATAAGGGATAAGAAACTGGATAGGAAGATTATATTGGCTACAATTTCTGCTGGTTCCCTGATTCCAAGGGAACAGGGCATCGTTATTTTGGTAAAGGCGGGCGAAGGGTTTCTGGAGCTCATTGTGTTAGCATTAATCAATAGAGCTCAATCGCTGCAGAATAAAATTCCAGAATCAGTTTCGAAAGATCAATTCCTGGTTTCAAAATTCATACATTCCGGTCCAATACGAAGAACAGTTCATTCTTATAAATTTTGGGTCATAATTTAGTAAAATAATCCAAAATTAGTGTTGTAGAATCATAGATTACAAATCAATCATACTATAATTGTGCCAATTTGAAAATCATTGTATGTAAAAGTAAAACTAATATTTGACGTACATTCCATCATTCTCGGATATACCTTTGCACCTTGAACTAGACTTTTAACTTCAATAATGTGAAAACCTTGATTTGACTATTTACTTATTTTTTTTTTTTTTTTGTTTATCAATTATTTCATTTAACTTAATTAATTGTTCTGTCATAATTTGTTTTTTTTTAAACTATTTTTTTTTAATTTCTTGAATCATTTAATAGTAACATGAAAACTCTATAAGGAACGTTTTAATAACTTAAAATTCACTAGTTTTACATTTATAAACAATTATTTTTGACATGTGTATATGGAATTTGAATTTGAATTAGTAACTTTAATATAACAGTCTTCAAAGAAACCTTTTCTTCGGACAACAGGCCTGCTGTCATCGATGGATCGGAAAATTTGGTGAGTTAATTTCTAAAAGTTTTTATATACACATGTACACTTAAAGAAAATGATAATGAAAATATTGGTAAAATACACATAAACAATCATACACATTATTCATAATTACACGGTTTCCTTAATAGTTTTTATTTACTTTTTGAATATTTTAATAATTTTAATTTGTTTATATTATATCCATATTAATATAAAAAAAATGTTTTCTATTAACGTCAATTTTCAGCAATAAATATTGTTATATTTTGAACATGGATAATTAGATCGTTACTTTTAATTCCACGAAAAGTCTAGGGTAAACGGTTAGGTTAGATTAGGGCTACCTGTGATTTTTGCTAAAAAGGTAGTATGGTGGGAGGGATAGATAGTAGAGAAGTCAATACCATCTTATTCTTCTCTATCGGAAACTTTGCCATTCATATAATAATTTTCATTTATTTCTTTTGTTTGTATATTTATTATTTCATGTTTGTCGACAGTTATTAGCTACCTAATATTTTAAAATCTTATGTAGCGAACCGGAACCTTGCATTCTGAAGAGAAGAACCAGCCCAATATCCCTGAGCACGGCCGGACTCCTAGGTAGCTATGTCTCCAGAATGGCAAGGCCTTTAGTCGTGGTTCGTCACAGGGTGTACCATACAATTGTGTTAATACAGTGTGATTTCAGCTGAAGATGTGTTCTGTTGGTTGCTGTATTTCTCCATAATTGAATGCCATACGCGAGTACACGAAAAGCGCGAGTACTCGCGAAAAAGCGATCTTCGTGTGTTGTGGTTTAAGTTTGGTGTCGACAACCAGGCGATGGTATCGGGCGCTGATTTTTAGATAATTTTAACCAGAAGGGTCCAAACCACCATAGGTTGTGGTTTTCTAGTGAAGGAGTACATTCCTTTTATCTTTTGTATCGATATGTTTCCAATTTTGATTTGCAACCTTCTCTAGAATTTCTGAGACACGATTTCCTACGAAAGTGTTCCATGAATATGATTGTTTAGTGGGTCCAATAATATGTCTTCATATTTTTGAATTTGATGATTTGATATAAGCTTTGCCAATAATACGGATCCACAGTTCTATGCGGGGCAACGATATTTGCCACACTGGTCTTTGAAGCCAGAAGAAACGTGAATACTGTGTTGGTGAATAGCCCTTTTCTAAAGCATCACTGAAACCGTGAATTTTCGCATTGCAATTCAGGCTAAATTGGATCCACTGAGAAATTATCAATGTATTTATTGTGGGGAAGTTTTTCTTCTGAGTTTTTGCTACTTTAGACAAGTCTAATTTTTTATTATGACACCCCAATCGACTTGGTCTAACCAAATCTGTTGTATAATTAGTTTTTATTGGGGCTATCCATCCACAAGGGTCAAAAAATTTTACAATTGTAGACAAAACTTTTTTAGTGTACTTTTTTAATTCGACATCTGAGACGGTGAATGTAAATAAGTCTGAAGAAATGTTCCATTTGATTCTTAAAGTCTTAGTTCCGGTGTTATCGGTCAAATTTAACCAATCGAGAAATGGTAGGGTAGGTCTTGTATAACTCGTGGGTCATTTGAGGTTCATTTCATCAGGTCAAATCCAGCGGCTTTTAAAACTGTTGTAATTAATGTGTGTTGTTGTTGATTAATGTGTGTCAACCTGCTAAAGCATCATCAACGTATATGTCTTGCTGTAGAATTTTTGACGCCAGTTAAAGGGTTCTAATGACCAGAAACGGGGCACAGTTGACTCCAAACGTCACTGTCAGGAGTTCATAACCCCCATTAGTGTCGTTTGTTTTTTGACGAAATAATATCCTTTGATATTTAGTTTGAGTCGAGTCAATGAGTATCTGTCGATATATTTTTGTGATGTCTGCGTTGTACACAAAATGGAAGAATCTCCACTTTAGTATCATCTGGGTACTATGTATAATTAATATACTTTGTCAATCATATAGTTTAGAAATAATTTTATTTTAAATTTTATTTAAGTTTTAAATATGTTAATATTTTTCATGAGAATCAACAAATTTAGAATTATATTCTTTTAAAAAGAAACATTAAATTTATACATAATACATTTATAAATAAAAAGAATATCAACTACATATTAGCGATCCGCCAGGAGCAATAAAATGCCATGCGAGAATTTTTGACCAATTCTAATATTTAAGATCCAATATTTTAAACTAATAATAAACTGCAAGATTGTTAATTATCAAGAACAAAAATACATCCAAGCCACAAAAACAATTGTTGGGCAAGTTATTTAACATTAGCTAATAAACTATTCAAGAAAAGTAATTAACAAAATACCTGCACTGTTGAAAATATCTATTAAGGGAAGATAAAAGAAGAATTTGTCCAATATATACATATATAAAACAGATTGTTTGTTTGTGTGTTTGTTACGCTTTCACGGAAAAACTTGTGAGCCGATTTACATGAAATTTGGACTGCTATAGGTCTAGCCCCAAAAGGAACAATAGGCTATATAAGAACTTGATTGAATGCCACACCCCTTTTACGTCCACTTTTTGTAAAACTATTATTACACCAATTTTCCAATCACAATATGCAAAAACTACTAAACCGATTTACCTGAAATTTGGCATACCGATTGTTATAAGCTTGGAAAGAACTATAGGCTATATATAAGATAGTGATCCGATGTCACGCCTCTTTATACGCCAACTTTTTATAAAATTATCCTTACCTATATATTATCCTATAATTATATGAAAGAGAATGTCTGTTACGCTTTCACGGAAAAACTACTGAACCGATAAACATGAAATATAGAACAATAATAGTTCTATTCTAAAGTGGAAAAATATGCTATATAAAATCATGATTAACGTCACGATTCTTCTTATTCTCACTTTTTACTATATAATTGTCACACAAAATTTCCATTCGAGACTTACAGAAAACTACTGAGCAGATTTACATGAAATTTGGTGTACCAATAGGTCTGACCTCAGGATCTGGATTTGAAGCCATGCCCCTTTTAACATCAACTTTTTGTAAAACAATTATTAAACCAAATTTACGTTCAGGCATACAAAAAACTATTATAATGTGGAATGAACAGTACGAAATATTACATCTTCAAAACGTATAATATGTATGTAATAATAAATATATATGAGACTCTTTTTACTCTTTAACTACATAACTACTAAACCGATTTACATAAAATTCGGCATAATAATAGGTGTAACCTCAGAAGTTAAAAAATACTCTACATTATATTGATTGATGCTACGCATATTTTTTATGTTCACTTTTAGAATACCAGCTATAACACCAAATTTCTAGGCTAAATATAAAAAATATGAACCGATTTTCAAGAAATTCAACTTTTTGGTCTGGATTTTATGGTTCATGAAATTTAGCATGACAATAATTCTATCGTGGAAGGTTAGGTTAGTTTAAAGAAGAGAATGTTTAATACATCAAATCCAAAAAAGATACACCTAGGCCACTAATTTCAGGAATGTTGTGATCTTAATGAAATGCAATGACTTTTTTCTGTCTACTTTTTGCTAAAGATCATGATATATATTTCTTATATTATATGAGAGTTATTTTTTAGTTAAATTTTTAATATTTTTTTTAATTTGAAAACTATATAATGTTTATCAAACTTTACGATTACGTAAAATAAAAATCTATAATCAATTTCATTTATTATCAAAAATCGATTTTCATCTAAAGCGTAAAATCGGTTATAGATTCGTATATAATACTCCCATCACTTATATTTTCCACCGGAAAACTATTCTTATTTTAAAACCTGTAATCGGCTGTATATCCTCAAAAAATAACTATTTGAAAACAGAATCGGATGTAGTTTACTACGATCGAGAAAATAGCATATGAACATTTTTTATCAAAACTATATTGTTGTAGATACATATATAAGGCTCCCATCACTTATATTTTCCACCGGAAATTTTTATTTTAAAACCTGTAATCTGCTGTGTATCAGAAAATAACTATTTTAAATCAGAATAGCATGTAGTTTCCTACGATCCTAAAATAGGGTAAATGATATATTCATATTACGTTTTCACAAACATTCGACTTTAAATCGGGTGTGGTTCCTTATATAACACTTAAATCTATCTAGAAAATCATTCTTATCTCCCCTTAAAAATTCTATTTATATAACTTTTTAAAAAATTAATTTAAATAACTCTCAATTCGAGAAAACAATAAAGATACGTAATCACTAATATTTTCCATACAAATCGAGTTTTATATCAAAAATATAAAATATAAATTTGTTGTTAAATCGAGATAACAATAAAAATCTGTGATCAATTAAATATACCATGAAAATATTATCTTGATATAAATTCGGTTGCAATTTTTTAAATGCAGCTCAAATCTAGAAAACCACGAGGATATGTATTTGACTACTCATTAGAGTGTCCGGAAAGACAGCACTTTTGCAAATCTTATATAAATAGGTAGACCTCTCAAATGATGCATATAAAGTATTGTTCATATAAAATTTGGATGAATTCATCTTTCGATTCTTTTAGAAAATTATACACCAAAAATTCTGCACAACTTTTTCTTAATTAATGATTTTGAATAACTCCTTATATAAAAACGATATTTGAATTTTAAACCTTTATTTCTTTTGTATAAATGGATGTATTTTAGAAACAATGATGAGATAAAAACGGTGGTTTTACTCTGTAATGAACAACTCAATATTGTTTGTCAAATTAAAAGTTGTTTTGTTTTCTCTGTCAAAATTCAAGGACTCTTCATATTTTCCTAGGACAGTAATTTTGTTCTTTTTTAAGAATTTTGAAATCTTGCAATGAGCCCAAATTTTTCATGATTTTGTCCAGAATTTTTCTTAGTCGTTTCAGAGTTTCTTCAATTGCATGTAATTTTTCAAATGGCAAGAAAATCGCTTGAAATTTTGTATGGTTAATGGTACGTATTTTTGTAGTTAGTAAAATGCCCCGAAGCCTCTTGCACTACAATTCAAAGTAAAGTGTGACCAAATTTAAACTGATTAGTTCTTAAAATCTACTGCACGTGGAAAAAAATAAAAACAACTAATTTGAAGGTTTCCTTAGTTTCCTACCAGTGACTGAAAATGATAATTTCAGTATAATTTCTCGAAAAAAGTTTCTTAAATTTGTCTACAAATTAGTAAAAATTTCCTAATTTAAGCTCATTATCAATTTGTAAATTTTTAAAGAACTTTTTGGTCTAGAAACTGACTTTAAGTAATAAACAAAATGCGGAAAAATATAATTATTATTATAATATATTTTATCGTTATAAGCTAAATTTTGACATCCATTTAAAAGTATTGTCATTACAGATAAAAAATATTCTTTTAAATTTTCGAAGAAAACCGTGCAACGCCGGGTACTCGCAGCTAGTATAAAATAAACTCAACTGATTTGTATATATAAAAATAAAAACGTTTATTTGTTCTTTTTGTTGTTTGTTTTGTTTATAAAACTATTAGAGTCCGACCGAGCTCAAAATTTCGTTCGGTACCGAACATCGAACCTGAACTTTGGTAAATTTTAAAGTTCGGCCGAACCCCAACTTTGTTTGGGTTTCGAAGTTCGGTGAACACGAACTTTTTTCTTAAATTAAAAACGCATTTATGATTAAAAAGTAATAAATTTATAACTTTTCAGCGTACGCGCGGCTTGGGTATAAGTGGTGCCATATTTATTACTTTAACCAAGGCTCTGGAAACGTTGCTAGATATTCCACCCATTGAAGCATATTTAAGATATGAGGCGGCGCTTACAGCCGAACTGGCCAAAAGCGGTTATAGGACACGTCATCAATGTATACTGGACACATTGGAAGGTTATACACAATCATTGGACGTGCCTGATCGTTTTAAACACAAAATATGTCGGAAAATTTGAAACGCTGATCCCAGATAGAATGTCTTGGTCAAGCGGAACATTAGAGCAAATACCAGTAGAAATCCGTTGTAACACGGATGGCTTTAAATTGGGGGATAAAGTGGGGCTGGGATCCAGAAGCAGAAATACACCACCGTTTACCAAATCGTAACACACTTCCAGGCAGAAGTACGAGCAATAACGGAATGCGTAAATTGCATTAGAATAAATATGGCGCCCCAGCGCTTAATATATTTAACGACAGCCAGAAGGCAATTAAGGCTATATCAGAAGATTGAACTAATTCTAAGACCGTATTAGATTGTAAGAGAACTGAATACTCTCCCAGAGGTAAGGTGCACATCATATGGGTACCAGCTAGGGTTGCCAGATTCCGATTCGCAAAAAGCTGGACATTGGGTTTAAAAAAGCTGGACAAAACAAAAAAAGCTGGACATAAAAAAAACTGAAAAAAGTTAATTGTGGTATTGTGTTTATAATTTCACAGTGATACATCAAAAAAATGGTCATCACTCATCTCTGGACTTTTTGATTTTTATACAAATATACTATTTGATAACCCTTAATCAAAAAATCCATAAAATATAATATACATTTTTTAATGATCTATTATTAGTACAATGGGATTTTAACAAAGTTTGCAGAAAACAAAAAAAAACATTTTAATTTAGCTGTTATTTTGGCATATAGCTATACTTTATTAAAATATGCCTCTTCATGGATTCGTTTACTAATATATTTAATACGTTTTTTAAATAATTACTAAATTTTTTTCGCGCTTTAGTGCAATTCAAAAAAATCCATGTAGGACTTTTTTGGAAAACAGTTTTTATATTGAAATTTATTTCCAGTTTATGCACAGATTTGAAGATTTCTTTCGAAATATGAGTTAAGATACTTTATGGGGTATATTTGACCAATTATAATACTGTGTAAAGGCAATCATCCACATTGTCAGAATCATCCAGAATTTAAAAGATAAAATAAAACCTTGTTTTCAGATTTATCCATAAAATTAAAAAAAAAAAAAAAAACAATTTCATAAAAAGTTGATCAGTGCACCAAAGGGTGAGTGAGAATCCATTATATAAAATATATATTAAATTTTATATAGTTTGAAACAAATAGAACTTTTTGCTAACTCCAGCCCATAACGAAAGAGCGAATGTAATAGCTTTAAAGGGAATGGACCTCGAGGCTGTTAACCTGACAAACGCAAAACCATTCGACGCAACAAAAGCTGAACTAAAACAATGGGTGAGTGAATCCCAGAAGACCTCTTGGAATAATGAAACTGTTGGTAGAACGACGAAAATCTTATGGGTGACCCTGATGAGAGCAAGACGAAAAATCTCCTCAAAATGAGCAAGTCTGAAGTTAGTATGATAGTAGGTATTCTGAGTGGACACACAGGATTACGAGCACGTTCTGGACTTTTCTTTGCCACTGTCAGACATTCGTCGAAGTTAGATCCAAGTATCTTGGAAGTGATGTTATTCCAGAAATAACATTTCTGGCTAACACTGATTGAAAGATTCTTAGGAATTACGTTGAGGATACTGAGTTTCTGAACACTGAAAAATAATTTATTCAGTTCCCTCTTTTTTTTCTTCTCATGATAAGTAGCGCATTACAGGCCCGATTATGGTCTAGGTGTATTTATTCGGATTGGATGTAGTATATATCCTATTAACCTAACCTATAACATTTAAAACCAAAATATGAACATCCGGAAGATTTTTTGAAAAGGGTCTTTAATTGGCAATTGGGTCAATTATCAACTTATTACGAATCCCAGAGAGTGATAAATTTCTAATAACAAACTATTTTTGTGAAATGCATAAATCTTAATACCTTTAATTTTTTTAACGATTCATTGACAATGATATAATTCTCTGTAAGAGCACGCTGAGAAAAAATATGGTTGTGGTTAAAATTATGATGGTAGTCTAAACATATTGTCGTTATTGTAACAATTTTAAGATATCATATTATGATTTTTGTATTTATCATAATATTGTTATACACCATATTATCATATTATGATCCAAGGTGATCGAAATATCGTTTTAAATATGTATCGAAATCAAAATACGAATCAGTAAAATTACAGTCTCTAAAAAATAAAAATATATATATATATAATATAAAGATAATATTCTTACAATACTTAACACAATTCGCAAATTTCAATTTGCCGATTTATATGAAATTTTGGTTCATAAAAAATTTAAGTATAATTTCATAAAAATACTAGTATTTTTAAGCCTGTTGTGAACGTTTGTTATTTTTTAAAGCGAACCCTAAATTGTAAACCAATTTTGAATTCAAATCAATCTGCAACAATAATTTAGGTCCTATCGTTCTTTTAACAGACTGACTGACAGATATGTCTAGATTGTTTGAAAATAAGGACCTAGAAAATTTCAATGTTACAAATGAGATGAAAGATATATAGTCGAAACTAGATAATTCAAATTAAATGTTTCACTTTTCTTAACTTCTTAATCTCTTTCTGGTTAAATTATTCGGTCAAAATTTCACTGAACACCGAACACTGGCCGAACCTCAATTGCGCAACACCGTTGCGATCTTTGCGCAACGTCAGTCAGACTGCCGCAATTTTGGACATATTGTTCCGATGCTTGGTTTATTCACATAGAAATGCAATATACGACCAAAGGCATATCTTTAGACAGCACAAAATATGAACACATTATTACATCACTTTCGCAAGAAGTAATAATAACAGTTCTAGATATAATTCAAAATCCACCACCTAATAACCTTTATCATAATCTAAACAAGGTATTAGTAAAACGACATTCACTAAGTGAAACTTCCCGGTTAGAGAAAATTTTGTCAAATAGTGAAATGGGTAACAGAAAACCATCCGAGTTTTATCGCTCATTGTCTTTATCAGCTGGAACTAGTTTTAGTCAAGATATTTTGAAGAAATTATAGTTGAGGAAACTCTTAATGTAGATCTTACAGGATCTAGCCATAACGACATTAATGAAATGATGCAATTAGCAGATAAGATATGGGGAGTTATGTTTAATGGCTAAGTTGTCAATATTAAAGAATATAACCCAACAAACATTGAATATGTTGTCGAAAATTTGACGAAAACTTTGTGTGAAAATATGACAAAATTATGCTTTGAAATTAGCTCCCTTACGTGATAAATATTGAATATGTAACATGTTTTATGATATTAATCTCGTTTTCTTTGTAAAATTTCGAAAAAAAATAGAACAAATAACAATAAAATATTGTTTTAAAAGTAATTAAAATTTAGAAAAGTTAATTATTTTTTTCTAAATTCGTGTTAATTCGGGATTTTCGTGCATTCGTTTAATCAGAAACAGAAAATATTTCTGTTTCCACACTCTTACATTTAAAATCAAAACTTGATTTCATTTAATTAAACTTCCAATTTAAGATTGAAAACTATAAAATCTATTGAAAACTATAAAAGCTCTACAAAAAATTGAAATTTTAATGTTTATAAGTTTAAAAAATAGAACAAGACTATTTAAAACAAAAAAAACAACTTTCAATAATTGTGGAAATATAAAAATTTGAATTAATAAACTGAATTATAATAAGAAAATAAGAATTAAAATAAAACTCAGTAATGGCTGAGTGCAATAAGTGCAAAATATCAATTAGAGACGAAAGTGGCATTAAATGTGAAGGAGTTTATGGAAAAAGTTATCATAGTTCTGCAAAATGTTCGGATATAGACCAATATTCATTAGGAATTCTAAATAAAAATAATTTTGTTAGATTCATATGTGATGATTGTATGCAATATATACATAACATCGATGAAGTGATGAGAGATATTCAAGATGGTGTGCAAAAAAATAAACAACAATTAAAAGAATATAAATATGAATTCGAAACATCCTTAAAACATAATGAAAATGAAATAAAACAATTACTAGAAGCAATAGAAATAAGATACGAAGATAGAATTAAAAAACTAGACTATGCATTTAAAAACTGCGAAAAAAATATACAAGAAATAAGAAATTTTAATCATAAAATAAATGAACTAGAAGATAAAAGTAAACAAATATGTAATTCAGTGGAGGATAGCAACATAAAGATGTGTAATGAAATAAAGAAAGTGATTAAAGAAGTAAATGTCAAAACAAATCAAATGTCATATGCACAAACAGTTAGAAATACGGTGATGCCAGATGCAAAAAAACAAGTGCCATCAATAATAAAGCCAAAAGAAAAACAAAATGTTGATAAAACTAAAGAAGAGTTAAATAAGAAAGTTGATCCTGCAAATCTAAAAATAACAAGTGTTGAAAATAGAAGAAATGGAACTTTGATAATTCAAATTGAAAATGATGAGGAAAGAGAGAAAATAAAAACACCAATACAAAACGAAATGAGTGAAGGATATGAAATAAAGATTCCAAACCCGGTTGAACTGAAAATTGATGTAGTGAATATGACATTTAAATATAATGAAAAGGAATTAGTAGATAAAATAAGGAAACAGAACCCTATGTTAAATGATAGTGAATTAACTGTTATAAAATTATACGAAACTAAAAGGGTCAATAAAATTATATATAATGCGAAATTAAAAATTGATAGTGAATCGTACCATAAAATTATGAAGGATCAGAAAATTAATATCGGATGGGAAAAATGCAACGAATGCAAAAATCAAGAAATTTGTATAAAATGCCATGGCTCCCATAGGAACAATGAATGCAATAATGAAACAATTAAAAATGCATAAACTGTGTACAAGTTAATAAGAAACTAAATCTCGGGCTTGATGAAAATCATCATACTATGTATAGACAATGTCCAGTGTATAAACATAAACTTAGTTTTAAGAAGACACAACTTGGTTTAAATTTTTAACAATTAAAGCAAATTCGCGGCTTTTATACAAATATACAAGGATTAATTAATAATTTCAATTCAATATATGTGGCAAATGATAAACCAGACTTTATGATATTAACTGAAACGCATATTACAAAAGATATACGAGCAAATGAAACATCTCTAAATGGTTATGAACAAATATTAACATTCCCCAATTCTAAGAGAACTGGCGGAGTTAGTATATATGTTAAGGAACATTTTAAAATAACACAAATTCTGGATAGAGTATATGATTTTAAATACTGGATTAGTGCATGCACAATTTTGTAATAATGGCAGTGTATAGATCACCAAGCTGAATGAAGCAGAATTCTGTGATATTTTCGATGAAGTTATTGAAGAAATTGGCGAAAACAATTGTGATATATTAATAGCAGGAGACTTTAACATAGATTGGTCTAAAGATGGAGTATATAAAGAATTGAGAATATATTGAACGATAATTACCTAAAACAAATAGTTGAAGAATATACTCGAATAACGAAAAGATAAAATACAATAATTGACTATATTATAACAAATATGAATACAATTGATGTTAAAAATAATGTGAAAAATAAAATTTCGGCTCATGAATCTATAGATATAGTTTTTAGGTGTAATCATGTGAAACATGAAGATAACCAATATAAAGAAATAACAAATTTTAAATATAATAAACATACTTTTAATAATGAGGTTAGTGAAATACAAAATATAGATGAAAACAATGATATTAACAATAATGGTAAATATTTCGATAAATGTATATAAAGAGCTATAAAGAAATTTACACATAAAAAAAACTATAAAAGTAAATGATAGTGATACGAAATGGTTTAATAATGAATTAAAATCAATAAAACATCAAAAAATTATAAAGTATCATATAGCAAAAAGAGAAAATTCAATTATTGCGTGAAATAACTACAAAATAATAAGAAACATTTATAAAAATAAAATAAAAATGGAAAAGAATAAATATATCAATAATAAAATTAATAATACAAAAAATCAGAAGCAAATGTGGAACGAAATAAAAAACTTGGTTATAAAAAAAGATCAATCTGTGAAAAAAACTGTGATATTTTATAATATAGAATATAACAAAAATTACCAAATAACCAATAGATTTAATAACTATTTTATAGTAAGTGTAGAGATAATAAGAAACAGTATAGAAAATGTGCAATATATAAACCGAGTACCTGTGATAAACTTTAGATTTAAATTCCGTGTAATAAATATACAAGATTTAAAAAATATATGTAAGAATGCAAAAAGTAAACCAGACTATAATAATGTAAATACGAAATTAATTTCGGATAACTGGAATAGAATTGGATATAAATTATTATATATAATTAATACATCTTTACAAACAGGAATTTTTCCGAATAATTGGAAAGAATCTATGGTAACACCAATTGAGAAGGTGAACAAAACCATAAAATGTGAGGAATTCAGACCAATAAATACACCGAAAACTTTCGAAAAGATAATGCAAACGGTTGTAAAGACACGTTCCCATGACAATTGAATCTTCGCTCCGGAACGACCCGAGTCATACTCGGCCAAAGATTGTCAACTCAACGACAGCTGTATCAACCGAAAGTTTTTTCCCCAAAGAAAGAACTATCGGCCACAGTCGAGCTGTTACAACAACAACAACAACAACAACACAGCTAGAACAATACTTTGAAAATAATAATCTTTTTTCGAAATATCAATCTGGATTTCGTAAAAAATACTCTTGTGAAACCACGTTGAATTACGTAATTAACAGATGGAAAAAAATTGAAAAAAAAAATATAAAATTATAGCAATATTCTTAGATTTTAAACGAGCATTTGAGACAATAGACAGAAATATACTAATTCACTTTATATGTATGGAATACAAAACACTGAATTGCAATGGTTTAAATCATATTTAAATGAAAGAAAACAAACAACAAAAGTAAACAATATTAAATCAAGTACAATTGATAACGAATTTGGTGTACCACAGGGTTCGGTCCTAAGCGCATTGTTATTTATTATATATATAAACGATTTAACAAAAATTTAAAAAAATGTGAAATAGTTCTCTACGCTGATGACACTTTAATTTTCACGGAAGCGCAAACAAAAATGTGAAGAAAACTTAATAGAAGATATGTTAAATGTAGATATATGGTTAAAAATGAATAAATTAAAACTAAACGAAAGCAAAACTAAAGTGATGGAAATAAATATGAACAGTGATATAATAATAAAAATTGACAATGAAAAAATTGAAAAAGTAAAATATATCAAATATCTTGGCTTTATTATCGATAAAGACTTAAAATTTAGAGAACATTTAGAATATATTTGTAAAAAGATTGGCAAAAAATTGGATTTTTTAAAAGAATAAGAAATAAAGTATCTATAATAACAGCAATAAACATATACAACACAATAATAAAACCTCACTTTGAATACGGATCAACGATATTATATACATGATGTACAAATTTACAAATAATAAGACTGCAAAAACTACAAAATAAGGCAATGCGGTCAATACTGAAATGTAATAGATATACCCCAATAGAATTTATGCTGAATTATTTAAGATGGATGAGCATAAAACAGAGACTAGAACTAAATACGCTAATATTTATACAGAAAATGAAAATAAAAACTGCACTAGAATATTTATATGAACAGCTAAATTATGTTGGAGAGGCACAACCATACAACCTAAGAAATGTGCAAGATTTTAGACTACAGCGAGCAAGGACCTGTGCAATGGAAAGGATTAAACCTATATAATGATCTACCAAGCTATATTAAAAATGAAACAAATTTTAATATGTTCATATCAAAAATTTTAGAGCACTTAAGAAATAATATGTAATTTTTTTGTAAGCGAGCGTGGTAAGTACTTCTTTAACTCCCTACTTGTAAGCGTGCGTAGAAGAACTTGCCTCCAATGACATCACCGTATTAAAATAATGACTTAAAATGCTAATAAAGAAGTAGTAAAAAACAGCTTTTTTAGCTTTTTAACTCATTACTTTTTAATGTAAGTTTTGCCTGGGTTGGTTATGAAGATATCAGTACCGCTTCTTAGATAAAAGAATTCGTTGCGAACATCCCTGTTCATATAAAAAAATTCTTCAAACTAATATCTTAAATTGTTGAGGCGACAAACAATGGTGATTTAAACTTTTCATCCCGTTGCCTTTTTATTTTTGACAAGAAAATAAATTAAATTTCCTAATAGATAGTTGAGCAGAAGTTTCAGTTTTACCTTCAAATAAATTCAAAAACAGTAACAATTTATCCGATATAGTTTTAACAGCGGCATACGGCTCTAACAACTTTTAACTGTTCGTTGTAGTTTTTGTATTGATGGGCCTGAGTCTTCGGCAACGTTCGGAAGGTCAAATAAAATGTTTAATTGTTCGTTGACTTGGATTCTATTGTTCTCGTATTGAGCTACGCTATTTTCTAGGGTCATTTTCTAACATCTCCTTCGTCTTTTGTATCAGATAAAAAAGTTTTTCAATTTTGCTAAGTTTAGAATTGTTTATGTATACGCGGAGTAAAGGTCGCGGAAAGTAGGTCTGTCACAAAATCTCCATAAAATGTGACCAGGTGGTAGTCGCACAAAACAAATGTCATTATTTTCTATTGATTGACTTCCAATAGCAGAAATCAGGTCTTCTTTGCTTGAGTTTGATATTGCATGAATTTCTGGGTTGATTGACCCTAACCATGTTTTGTATGATGAAATACACTTTTTGTAACGTTCGCGAAGCCTATTTTTATCGATGGATTTTTTTTGTTTCTCTTCACTCTTTATACGCCCTTGGACCCGAAGTACCTGAAGGGAGTGAATGTTGTTATCGACCGCTCTTTGGGTAAACTTTATTTCAAAATCCAAAAGGTCATTTGTACAATTTACAAAAGTATCGAGTGCCATTGTTTTTAAGGTAAACCGATGAAAGTAAGGGTTAAAAAGTCCCTGATAGCGATTTTACAACTAGAGTAATCAAAAATAATAATTAATTTCCAGATTAATTATTCATTTGAAAGTATTTTCTTTCACCATTAATTATTCCAAAAAAGTATCGATGGTAACCCTGTTTTTTACTGTGTTGCCACTTTGGTTTTTATTAAACAAAATTTGTTTTTTTATTTTGCCTGTTTGCATGTGGATTATTTTTTCGTTTTTGGATATTAAAAAAAGGAGATATTAAATCTCTAGTAATAAAGCAGTTATGTAAATATATACATACACATACAGTGAATCATCCAAGTTTTTTGCCAACCTTATCTTAAGAAAATTTTATTTTTTGCGGTTGCATTTTATTACTTTTCATCAGAATTTGCAGGACAATAAAGTATTTTGCATTTTTTAAATTCCAGTTAATTTCGTTGGGTTTTCCAAATTAGTTTTTAATTACTTTTTAAAATTTATTGTTTCATTGTTAAAAGGATATGTGTTAAGTATTTTTCAATTGTAATCTTCAAAAATTATATCCTTATTGTATGAAACAGAGAAGTTATTAAAAAAAAATTTTAGAGAAAAATAATGAGACAATTCCGATGTAAAAATATTTTAGTTGTTAGAACAAGTGTAAACCAATGAATTACAATTACGAAACGTTTTTCAATATATATAATATTTTCAATTTTATAAAATATAAAATAAAGTAATCGATAAAATAAATTAAAAAAGTATAAGAAAAACAGTGCGTCTTTCAAAATCCTTAACTACCATAGGAGAGGCTTCAAAGTACGTATGCGAACTAAGAAAAACGCTATGTTTAGATTTTATCAACTAAACAGATAGGTGTAAAGTTAAATTTCAAATTTAAACCGTAGACACAAACCTGTTAGTTAACAGAGCTATGTTAAGTTAACAGAACTATACCATAGACACAAACCTTTTCTGTTAAATTAACAGAATTATGTTCTGTAAGTTTACAGAACTGGCTATAATGTTAATAATATGTTAATGTTATTTTAACTTAATTTTATTTAACAGTGTTATGTTTAAATTTAACGAATGTTTGTTAACGCTGGAAAAAAGTTAAAAATTACTACCAGTAATAAACATACTCGGGAGTGGGCGGAAAAAAATAAAAGAATTTACTCGTAGACAGATCCAAAGGAATATTATATGGTCAAAAGAGTTTTGTTAAATTAAAAAAAAAAAATTACTTAAAAAAGGATTAAAGTCCCTTTTAGACTTTTAATTGGTATTGGGCGTAAAAACAGTATTGGATATTATTTCTAGACAGTTCAGAAGGAACACTTAAAAATCAAAAGTGTTAATAGAGGGCCTTTTATGCAATTTTCATTAATTTTTCAAAAATTTACTTAAAAAGGAATTAAGTCCTTTTTATACCCTACACCACTTTAGTGGAGAGGGTAAATATACCCTCTCCACTTTGTGCTGATGTTGAAGATAATTAAATGAAATTTGGTACATGATCTTCTATTGTCCCAGGAACGAACACTATTGAAAATGGTTAAAATCGGTCCATTATTTCACTTATCCCCCATACAACTGAAGCCCCTGATAAAGCTTGTAAACCTTGAAATCAAACTATAGGTCGCAATTTTGGAGATAATTCAATAAAATTTTGCACATGATATTTTATGGTACTGTAGACGAAGCCTATTGAAAATAGTTAACATAGGTCCATTATTTCACCTAGCTCCCATAGAAATGAACCCGCCAAAAGAGGCCTTTTAAGTTCATAATTATGTTTTATATACTCGTATCTCGACAAAAAGCTGCAAAACCAAGTTCTATACTAGTCTTGATGACCCTAATGAACTTTATAATTATAGGGCCTCATTTGACCCTTGCCCCTCTAAAAAGCCCCCATCAAAATTTTACTTAAATATCCACAGCTTCATTAAACAGTAAATGGCTTTAGTATATCTGAGGCAAGGTACAATTCAACTTAAATGGTTTATTATGAAAACTAAATCACATTTTATTCGTATACAGGTGTAGGGTATTATATGGTCGGCCTCGCCCGACTATAAATTCTTACTTGTTGAACTTAAAATTGGGAGTGGGCGAAAAAACAGTATTGGTATCATTCCTAGTCAGTCCAGAAGGAACACTTAATAATCAAAAGTGGGCCTTTTATGTCATTTTTATTAATTTTTCAAAAATTTACTTAAAAAAGGAATTAAATCCTTTTTGGACTTAAAATTGGGAGTGGGCGAAAAACAGTACTAAATATAATTCCTAGCCAGATCCGAAGGAATACTTAATAGTCGAAAGTGTTAACAGTTATGCCATTTATTTATTCTTTTATAATTTAATAAAAAAGGATTTATATCCTTAAATAAAATTGGGAGTGGGCGGGGAAAAATATTGGATATAATTCCTAGCCGGATATGAAGAAAATCTAAACAGTCCTTTTTGTTAACAATTTTGATCATCTTAATGATCAATCTGACAATCACTCAAACGCACACAATTTATTACCCAATTAAGATATTAAATAAATTTGGTACAGGTATTGTTCTCACATAAAGAAATATTACTATGAAATTTTTTGCCGATCGGTCCATAATTTGTCACAGCTCCCATACAAGATCCCATTCAGAAAATCACTTAAACGCACATAACTTATTACCAAATATTGATATCCATACATTTAGCAGAAATATTGCTCTTAAAAACATAAATCATATTTGGTCATAGATCTTATACTAGGACCCTTTCAGCTCCCTTTTACGAAAACATTAATCATTACCAAATAAAGCTATTGATACAAAATTTAGTTTTGTATACAAAAATTATAATTCAAGATTTTTTCACGATCGGTTCATAACATTGGTGCGGATGGTCCTATACAAGATTCCCTTCAGAAAATCACTTAAACACACATTACTTATTACTAAATTACGATATATATTGAAATATAGCTTTTATGTGCAGAAATTTAGCTTAAAAAAATTTTTACGATCGGTATATAATTGGTCATATCTCCCACACTAGGTCCAGCCCCTAAAAGCGCTTTAACTGTATTTAAGCTCATTATCAATTTGTGTTGAACACAATTTTTGTAGAACAAAACTATATACATACACTCAAAATATTATGTAGGTAAATTCAACTGAAAAGCATTTCAAACAAATAAAATATCATTTAAAAAACGGACTACAAACTTTTCATTTATTTCAAATGAGTTTTTCAGTTATTTTTAAATGTTGATTTTTAACTAACAAATTACATAAATACAAACATTTTTTTAGTTGTTTTTACTGACAATTTTTTACCTACAAAAACAGTAAAATTTACTGATTTTTCAGTTATTTTTAATTATATTTTTTACCTACAAGAACAGTAAAAATTGCTGTATTTTTTATTTATTCTTACCCAAAACCCCAAAATAAAAATCCAACAGACTCTTTCGTTTTTAGTTTTATTGTGATCATTTGTTAAAGACTAAATATGTATTATACGAATTAATAAATGTTAAAGTGCTACATACGCTACTAAAATTTTCATATAAAGAATGTTGCAATCAATCGTTAATAGTCTTCCTTCGCGTATCATGGCTTTTCGATGTGACTGACACACAATCCCAAAAATGATATTACTCTTCAATGTTGTGATGTACATCGTTGTATTTGCTGTTATCGGAGGTGGAGCAGCTCTCTCCAGCGTTGACAATTTAGATTTAGCGCCTTTTAACAATCCAAAAGTCGCATTTTTTCCGCTAAATAAGCGCCTTTTGAAAAATCTTTTTAATAACATAAAATTATTCTAGTTTAACAATAAAGATAAAGCAGAATAATCTGCTGTACAAATTTATTAAAGTTCCTTTTTCTAAACTTTCCAAATTATGAGTAATACAAAAATCATTTAGTGTGATGAGTTATTTCAAAACTTTAAAACTAAAATAAAAAATATTCACCTCTTTCACTAAAAGAATTGAAATTTGTTTCTTCTTAAATTTTTATTCCCTTCTAAGGGAAAATTGATTTCGTGAAATTCCACAACAGCTGATTTTGTAACAGCTTTTTATTGATTAGAAAATTCTAAAAAAATTCACAATAAGGGAAGTTTTTCACGTCAAAAAGGGAAAAGTTGTAAATTAACTTAATTTTAGTTAGGTGAACTTGAACTTAAAATTTCATTTCGTGAAAAATATTGACTAGTTATTGAGACCTTGATTGATGATACCAATTAGTCATTGAATAAGAAAATCGAACATATTTGTATTAACCTTAATTATTTAAATTTCGTTCCGAATCAAAATTTCAATTAAGGAGTAATTTTTTTAATAAACAAATTTTAGCTAAATACTAAGGGCCTTATGCAAAAACGATTATTAAAGTTAACAATGGTTTACTACACACTTTTTCCATATAAAAACATGTTTTAATAACCGTTGTTAACTTAATAATCGTTTTTGCATAAGGCGGTAAGGGTTTTCATTTAAACGTTCAAAACCCTCGTAAACTGTGCAACCTGTGCATGTTTCCATTCTAGCAATTGACTTGTATGAAAATTGATTTGCACAACCCTTAGCGACTATTTAGACCGGCAAACTTGCACAAACACATTGTGCATTTAATAAATCCGTTCGCTGTTGTTCACTTTTGAATTTATGGACTTGAATATTCGCATTTTAAACATATTTTGTAATATTTTTTGTTAAAATAAATTATTTATTATTTTTTGATTTTGTTTGACATTGTTTTTAAGTGTTTATAAATATTGTAATTGAACAGAATTTGAACAGGGATTTCATGAAACAAGTCGAATATACTTGCCCACTTGCACAAATGGGAAACTTAAGTGTTTAAATGAAAACCCTTACTATATTTTTTAAGACTGTGTAAAAATATAATTTTAACGCTTTTTAGTGCGTTTTGATTGAATGGACGGCGCGGTTTAGTAGAAAATAGTTGACAACACTGGCTCTCTCTTCTCTCGATATAGATAGTTGCGAATTCCCAACAAAACTATGTAACAAATTGTAAAATATATTAAAATTATATGGGATCAAAACAAAAAAGTATTCATACCATAACTTTCTTAGAAATATCTTGTCCATTATTATTATTACTATTCCGCATCTAACATTTTCAAAAAACTATTTATAATAACATATCTTTTTAAAACATTTTCTTAAATAGTCAACAAAAACATACAGTTTCTATAGTAGCGGTATATAATTTCAAAACAATCCATTATGAAACGTTTCAGTATGATTCTTGAAGAAATTGATATTTTTATTTAACAAATATTTTTTTAAATATTTTCGTCACAATTTCATTTTATATATTTGAAAAAAATTAACAGATAATAATCACTGTACGGAAAAAACATTTTTTTGTGTAGTTTAATTTTTTAACAACATACCAAAAGTTTAAAAATGTAATTTATTTGAAAAATAAACGATTTTTCATTATTTTTTTAACTTTACAGAAAACTTTTTGAATAAACTACAAACAGTAAATATACATATAACTTTTTTGAGTGTACGTATGTATATGTATTTTGAAAATCCTTAAATCATTCACAAACATGCATACAAATATTTAATCAATTAGAAAAGTATTAATATAAAAGTAGGTATTTAAGATTCGGCTCAGCCGAATATAACACTCTAACTTGTTGCACTTAAAATCCTTTTTTTAGTTAATTTTTGAAAACTGAACAAAAATTACATAAAAGGCCCACTGTTAACTGTTAACTTTTGACCATTAAGTGGAAGAAATACTGTTTTTCCGCCCACTTCCAATTTTAAGTCTAAGAAGGACTTAAATTCTTTTTTAAGTAAATTTTTGAAAAATAAACAAAAAACTACATAAAAGTCCCACTGCCAACACTTTTGACCATTAGGTGTTCCTTCCTATCCTGCTAGGAATGATATCCAATATGGGTTTTCCGCCCACTCCTAATTTTAAGTCCAAAAAGGACTTAAATCTCTTTTTTTAAGTAAACTTTTGAAAATTGAACAAAAACTACATAAAAGTCACACTGCTAACACTTTGGACCATTAGGTGTTCCTTCCGTTCCTGCTAGAAATGATATCCAATATATCCAAACTTTGAAAAATTGAACAAAAACTACATAAAAGGCCCACTGTTAACACTTTTGACCAATAAGTTTTCTTTCTCAACTGGCTAGGTATGATATCCAATATTGTTTTTCCGCCCACTCCCAATTTAAAGTCCAAACAGGACTTAAATCCCTTTTTAAGTAAACTTTTGAAAATTGAACAAAAACTACATAAAAGGCCCACTGTTAAGACTTTTGACCAATAAGCTTTCCTTCTGATCTGGCCAGGAATGATATCCAATACGGCTTATCGCCCACTCTAAGTCCAAAAGTTTTTCCGCCCACTCCCAATTTTAAGTCAAAAAAGGACTAAATTTTTGAAAATTGAACAAAAATAACATAAAAGGCCAACTGTTAGCACTTTCGACCAATAAGTGTTCCTTCCGATCTGGCTAGGAATGATATCCAATATTGGTTTTCCGCCCACTCCCAATTTTAAGTCCAACAAGTAATATTTCTATATTCGGCTGTGCCGAAACATATATACTCTTCACCAAGTATGTTTTTATTTATTTTGTATATCTGCAAACATGTCACACATAACAAACACACAAACAAATATAAACTGTAGCAGAAAGAAATACCATCATCAAACTGTATTACCACCCTCAAACAAATATGAGCTGTATTACCAACATATTGCTGCTTTATCTCCTTGTTCTTGTTATACCCTTCACCTTCGTGAGAACAGAACAGCATCCAAACAGACAAAAAATACACAGCTGAATAAAACCAAATACAATCACAGTGTTGTTGCTTTTTTAACAAAGCATGAAAAATTTAATTTTTTTACTATAGAAAATTTGCTAATATTGGATTACTATTATGTTACTATGTAAATATTTATTAATTGATTAATAATTAACTAATTAAATTGTTCAATTTATTAATTAATGATTTTTAAGCCTGTTATGAACGTTAGTCATGATAACTTGGGTAAACAAATTTTCAGCATTTTTAAAACTTTTTGATGATGCAAAAATATGATAAATTAACATTTTATAAAAAGTTCGGAGTTCGTTGTTCGGTTGAAATTTCGCCGAACACCGAACATTGGCCGAACCTCATATTTTACCGAATTTCGGACCCGTACCCGAACGTTCGGTCGGACACTATTTATTACTGAAAACGATATTGTTACAATATAATTATACCCTAGACCACTTTAGTTACAATATAATTATACCCTACATCACTTTAGTGGGGAGGGTATATTGGGTTTGTGTTGATGTTTGTAACGCACAATAATATTGGTCCTATACCCACCTTAAAGTATACCAATCGGCTCATAATCCTTTTCTGAGTCGAATAAGCTATGTTCGTCCATCAATGTAAACCTTGTAATCAAACTACAGGTCGTAATTTCTGAGATAATTCAATTAAATTTGGTACATGATATTCTATTGCCCCAGGGACGAAGCCTATTGAAAATAGTAAAGATGTAGCCCCGAATAGGGCTTGTAAACATTGTAATCCAACTACAGGTCGCAATTTTTGAGATAATTCAATTAAATTTGGCACATGATCTTCTTTCGTACTGTAGACGAAGCCTATTGAAAATGGTTAACCTCGTTCCATTATTTCACCTAGGCCCCATACAACTGAACCCGTAAATAAATATATGTATTCGTATAAAGATGTAACGTATTATATGATCGGCCTCGCACGATAATAACATCTTACTTGTTTTTTATTATAAATACGAACGTATGAAAAAAAAACTAGCGAAAACGATATTATAGTTTTATAGAAAAGCGATATATAATAGGGAAAGACGCACAAATCCTTTAGTGTAAGGGCCTTTTATGTAATTTTTGTTCAATTTTCAAAAATTAACTTAAAAAAGGGTTTTTGGGCTTAAAATTGGGGGTGGGCGGAAAACCAATATTGGATATAATACATAGCAGGAACGGAAGGAAAACCTAATGGTCAAAAGTGTTAACAGTGGGACTTTTATGTAGTTTTTGTTTAATTTTCAAAAATTTACTTAAAAAAGGATTTAAGTCCTTTTTATACCCTTCACCTTCGTGAGAAGGGTATATATAAGTTTGTAATTCCGTTTGTAATTTCTATAATATAATTTTCCGACCCTATAAAGTATATATATTCTGGATAGATAGCGGAGTCGATTAAGCCATGTCCGTCTGTCTGTTGAAATCAGTTTTTAGAGGTCCCAGATATCGGCGAGATCCGAGTCTTCAATAACTCAGTTAGACATGCCTTCGAGAAGATCGCAATTTAAAATCAGCAAAATCGGTCTATAAATAAAGGAGATATGAGCAAAAATCCGAGACAACCTCTGAAAATTTCATAAAAAAAATGTAAAACATAGTTAATATCCATTCTTCAAAAGAGTTAGAAAATTTCTCCCAAATTTCTTCGATTTTCCAAAAAAAATTTCAAACAATTTTTAACATATAGAAATGGCTTCTAGATTATGTTTAAAAACTTTTTTCTGTGAACAATCAGTATAATAATGTTAAAACAGTGTTTACTTTTACTAATAGTCAGTCAGCACTTGCCTCAAAGTACACATTTTTATCACTAGAAATATTTAAATAATATTTCTACTAAATATTGCTGTTCTGTTCTTATGTTTAACTAGAAAAATTGCGACGAATAAATAGTATTCATCTTGTATTTGTTGTAAAATAAAAAACATATTTTTGTGCTATAGCAGCGCACACTCAAAACTGTTAAACTAATAATTCGAGTATTGATTATATTTTTATTTTTCCTAGCTTCAAAAAAAGTTAAGGCTGATAGAACAACGTACACAGGTGCTGCAAGGGCTGTGAAGTATCCAAGTGTATTTGCAAGGGTAAAGAATCGATTTTTTTCAGTTTTTCATAAAATTTTACCATTTAGTAATAAATTTGAACTTTATTGTAAAGGATTCGCAACATATAAGCATTTCAAAAAGATATAAAACATATTGGTTGGAAATTCTTTTAAGTCATTGCAAATTCGCAAGCCATTAACGTGTCTCACAGCACATAAATTCAAAATGTGACAAAAAAATGTAAAAAACATTCTTACTTTAAAAATATCTATTTTTACTCGGATATTAGTTTTTCTCAGTATATGATATGCGAACTTGTTGTCAAAAATGTATGAATTTTTCAACGGCCATTTCAAATCTCCAATTTCAGTTTTTTTTTTTTTAAATTTTGTTCAACTAATTTCAACATTTTTGTAAGATCTCATCGGGGTTTATGTATAACAGACGGTGAAAAAATTAGATCAATAGTTCTTACAGCTTAGCTGTACCTGCAATTTGAACTCTGTTGATTTTGGGAAAATCACATTTTTGGTAAAATTTTATGAAATACGTATTAATTCTTTACTTTTTTACTTTTTTTTAATTTTTAATTTATGATATGATTCTGGTGTTGATTGTGGATCCTGTAATGTCTGGTCTCATACTATATGTGTAAATGTCTCAGATGAATTAAATATTTTAAATATTTAAAACAGTTTCCATTGTTTTATCAACCACTGTATAAACTTAATTTGACAGAATTTATATGCACTATAATTCATAAAAAAGCAAAAGAAAAAGTGCAATTAAAAAAATTAAAACCTGATTTTATCATTCCTAAATATATTCAATGCCCTTAAAAAATAGTGTTAAAATTTTGAATTTATTGTAAACCGTTTAGGAGTTATGATGGTTATAATGTTTGCTTGTGATTTAATAATTTTGCATCAAACAATGGTGTTTTTCATCATCATCTCCGAAAAATAATAATAACTTTTATAATGACAAATTTTCGACCTTATAACTTTTGTGGTTTTCGAAATATAGCGTTGTAAAGTTTAAAACTGAAAATTTAAAGTCTTATCACATCTAAAGGGTTAATGATAATTTTATTGTTTGCACCATTTGCCTCAAAAAGCATACTTTGATTATGCACAAGGTAAGGTTAGGTGAGGTTGATAGGAGGATGTATACTACATCAAATGCGAAGAAATACACAATCAGGCCTGTTTTTTTTTTACAATCCAATAAGGTCTTAGATTTAGTTCTATCTCCTGATATCGCACTAATTGCCTTCTGGCTGTCGGTAAATATATTAACCGCTGTGGGTGCCATATTTATTATAATCCAATTTACTGTTATTGCTCGTACTTCTGCCTGGAAGCTTGTGTTATGATTTGGTAAACGGTGGTATATTTCTGCTTCTGGATCTTCAATATAGAACCCCAGCCCCACTTTATACCCCAATTTAGAGCCATCCGTGGAAAAACCGATTCCTACTGATATTTGCTCTAGTTTGATATTGCACTTTTTGTCAAAAGCAGTCCACAAGATTATTGAAGCATAAGCTAGAATTGGTCTAATTACACTTTTATAAAGCCAATGTGTCATAGTAGGACTAAGACCCCATTTCATGCCTACAGTTCTCCTACATATCGCCCAGCTCCGATGTGCTTGTTCATCCTATTTAACATTGAGGCCTCTCGGTTGAGCCCAGCTTAAGGCCGTATTCAGAGCCTCCTCAGCTCTTTTACACAAGTAATCTGAATCCTTTCCCTTTAAAAGTATTACGACACACAATGGTATAAGAAAAAAAAAAGAGGGAAATAATTCGGTAACTTCTAAACGGTTAATCCGTTGTCGAGTTTAGGTTTTAAATTTGGACTTTATGGCCAACCAGGGGCACAGCCGGGGGTCCTCAAATTACGACACCTCGGCTATGTTAAATTTTTAAAACGATCCTATTTCTTCATTTGAGTTATGATTTAAAAAAAATAGTATATAGAATCTCGTCATCGAGCACTATAAAAATTTTAGGTTAAATGTTAAAAAACATTAGGTAGGCATGTTATATATCAATGGAAAGGTAATTTTGTCTACTTTTCAAAACTGTATATAATTTTTTTTTTTTTTTGAATTCGCGGAATACTTAAAAAAAATAAAAAATGTTTTTTATTCAGTTTTTGCAATATTTCAAATTACAATAAAAATTTTATTTATGAATATTTTTTGATGAAATTTTACAGTTAGGTAGATTTTTTTACTCAAAATCCAAAATTAAATAAAAATTTTATTAGAAATCCCGGAATTCCCTACAAAGTTTTCAAAAATCCCAAAAATGGGATTTTTTGTTTTTTTGCCTATTATGTCCATACCAGGGGCTGGGTTATCGTAACCCGTTACAAAATGATTAAGAAATTGAGTCATATAAAACCCAATACCATAATTTGATATCGACTATGCGATTTGAGTATTTTTGTTAAAAATTGAATTTTCCATAAAAAATAGGGTTTTTTTTGGATGGACCTGGTCCCCTCGGTATCAAGAATTTTTAGGTTTTGCTTCATTTATCGTATTTTATGTAAAGTCAGCTTTCCAAAAAGAATAAATTCTATATACATCTTCTTAGAAACTTTTTAGATAACTAAACAAGTAAGAGTGCTATATTCCGCTGTCCCTTTTTATAAATCTTTTATAAATTTTAAATTTTTTTACCGACTACATTATTATTACATCAAAAGCTAAACAAAAAGAACAACAACGCTAAACGAAATAAAACACAAAATACACAAGGCATCTAAACCAACAGACATCTAAACATACATAACGAAAAACACAGAAAAACAAAAACAAAAATAACAACGCAATGACGCCAACAGCATTCAAACCAAGGGTGCCCAAGCCCTATGCGCTTGGTACTGGTTGGTTTTGTTTTTGTAAATGTGCTTAGCTATTGACAGTGAGTTTTCTATACACTTATATGCGTTTAAGCTTAGCAATACGTTGTTGTTGTTCTCTCTAGCAAGAGTAAAACAACAACACTTTCGTATTCATTGCTGGTAAACATTGACGAGACGTAGATTTTGTTTCTGTTTATCGTAAAAAAAATTGTTTTAAAAAGCACTTGGAAAAAGTTTGTGTTAGTTTCAAATTTCAAACTTACATTATTCGCATATAAAATTATTGTACAATAACTCACAATCTACTCTCATATAATTGAAAACGTTTTAAATACTTTTTTCTATTCATTAAAAAATATATTTGCAAAACAAAAGGGAAAATAATTTTATTTTAACAAAAAATGCAAATCATATTTTTTGCTGTGTATATTTTGTATGTTTGGATTCCAAACATACAAAAAATACACAGCTGAATAAAACCAAATACATCTACACACACACGTGTACATCATTTTCTATATACAGTGTTGTTGTTGCTTTTATAACAATTTTTTGATGAAATTTTCAGAGGTTGTCTCGGATTTTTGCTCATATCTCCGTTATTTACCGATCGATTTTGCTGATTTTAAATAGCGATCTTCTCGAAAGCATGTCTAATAGAATTATTGAAGATTCGGATCTCGCCGATATCTGGGGTCCTCTAAAAACTGATTTCAACAGACAGACGGACAGACAGACAGACAGACAGACAGACGGACATGGCTTAATCGACTCCGCTATCTATAAGGATCCAGAATATATATACTTTACAGGGTCGGAAAATTATATTATAGAAATTACAAACTTATATAAACCCTTCTCACGAAGGTGAAGGGTTTCCCAAAAAATGGCAAAAAATCGCCTTTTTTAAATTAAAATGCCTATAACTTTGGACTAAGTCATGATTTTTACATAATTCTTTCACTGCTTGATATATAAACTTGTTGTTAAGCGAATAAAAAAAGTGGGGAAAATCGGGAATATTTGGACCCTCTATTATCAAAAAACTAAAGTAAGGACGGTAAAAATTTTTAAATTTTAATTTTCAAATGCGAATATCTCCTAAACTATAAGAGATAATTGACTGCTACGACGACATTTTTTATAGTGCTCGATGAGGAGATTCTATCGGAACTCAAATGAATCGTTTTAAAAATTTAACATAGCCGAGGTGTCCTAATTTGAGAACTCCCCGCCGGGCCCCTGGTTGGCCTAAAGGTCCAAATTCAACACCTCCTCTTTGTTCATACCAAATTTCATTAAAATCGGATTAACCGTTTAGAAGTTACCGAATTATTTCCCTCTTTTTTTTCCTATACCACTGTGCGACATCGTCTGCATAACAGGCAGGTCTAAGTCTTTTCTCTGTAAGGGTCCTTAGGAGGCTATAAATCGTGGTAACCCAGAGTAAAGGGGACAAAATGCTACCAAGAAGCATACCGCGGAATACCTTTTTCCTGATAGTTATATCGTACATCTCGCAGCTTATCCATCTATTCCTTAGCATGTGGTTGATTCAGTTACGGAGCACCCGGTCAACATAAAACTGGTCTAGGGATAAGAGTATCTGTGTGTACGTAATTGAAGGCGCCTTCGATGTCAATACATACCGCCAGTGTATATAGTTTCCTATCAAAGGATGCACCTATGTAGTGGGCAACTTCGTTTAAGGCGGTTTCCACCGATCGTCCCTTTACATAAGCATGCTACTTAAATTTTAGGTCTACTGCTTCTAACCATAATATCGATTATCCGTTCCAAGGTTTTAAGTAGGAAGATAAGACTTAGGTGTCGCATAACTAGGTTTCCATGACTTAGGTATAAATATTACCCTTGCATCCTGCCATTTAATGGGGGTATATGTGAATTTCAGGCATGCAATAAATATCTGAGACAGATGTGCGGAAACCAGTCCGCCGGGAAAATGCCCGGCCCTGCAGCTTTATACGTCATTTACGCTGTTTACCTGTTCACAGAAAAGTTTCCAGGAGTCTCATTTGGCTTTACGAAAAACTTTCTTGTATTCACTGAGTTTAATCGATACTCATCCCAGTGCCCGTTAAATAGGTTGTGAAGAATCTTACCAAGGTTTCGGATCTCCTCAGGGTTACCCATAGTTTCTCCTGGACGGATCTTCGCTCTCGCAGAGGGCAGCTGTCCTCGAACAATTCAACTAAGACACTTGTAGGCATTTCTATTTTGTCGTCTATGTCGACTTTAAAAACTATCCTGACATAAACGGGTTTTTAGTAAAGAACCGAATATTGTCCAATTAGTTTTAGACTTATTCCGAAATTTTATCGGCTTTGGTGGCGGCCGCAGTATTTTAAATCTTATGTACCTATAGTCAGACTCTGTCCAATCCTGAATTTCGTATATGAGCTCTTCTGAACATATAGTTATATCTAATACTTCTTCTCTAATTCTATTGACGAAGGTAGCTTTATAACCTAAGTTCGATGTGATCAAGTCTTTAGTATTAAGGAAATCCATGAAGGCTTGTCCTCTGCGATTGGTGTTTGTACTACCCCAAGCTACATGGTGGGAGTTGACATCACAACCTTTTACAATTTTAAAAATTAAGAAATAATTTGTTTTAAATTTGTTTTTAAGTTTTGTAAAATAAACAATAAATATCTGGTTTATAATACTTTGTTGAATGAATTAAAGTATAAAACAGCAAAATAAGTTTTTATTTTTGTAATTTTTTCTTTTATTTTACTAATGACAAATCTGCGGTATCGCCGTTTTTGGTCAGTGCGGAAAAGTTAAAAAAAATATATACATGAGGAATTTTTTGCAAGAAGGCCATAGGCAAAAGATGGGGACTAAATCCCAAACCGGTAAATTGGATCCATGAAGCGGTTATTAAACCTATTCTCTTCTACGGGGCTGTTGTCTGGTGGAAAGCATTGGACAACAACTCCAATTGTATACTTCTTTATAAGGTACTAAGAGCACTGAGAACAACTTCCACCAAATCTCTGTTCGCAATGCTTAATTTGATCCCAACGGATCTGATAGCCAGAAAACTGGCACTCATCACTGCCCTCAGACTCGATGCCATAAATGCTTGGACACACAGGCCATGCGGCCATTATGGAGGAAACATCTTTCCTCCCAGACAATATTAATTACTGCACACCCACAGGCTGAACTTTCAGCCATAAAAAGAGCAGCAAATTGGCTTTGGTACTACAGAATATCAAACAGATATATTCCAATTTGTACCGATAGCCAAGCTGCTATCAAATCCCTGATTGGTGTATATACTACATCTAAACTAGTCCAGGAATGCCGGGCATCCTTAAACAGGATGGCGAGACATTCAATAAACGTGCTCAAATGGGTACGGGGATACTGGGATTTGACTAGAATTAGCGAAACTAAGAGCCTCAATGTCCGACAGGGACATAGACATCTTTTGCGGAATACCGCTAAAAGCTTGCAAAACCATAATGGATGGAAAGTTCTATGAAATTTCTCAAACAAGATGGCGAAATGAACCAACTTGTATCAATACCAGGAAGATATGGCAAATTTGTACAGTAAACGCACGTCATATATTTTGCAATTAAACCGCCCTCATATTAGCAGCCTTGTTGCTGTCATTACGGGGCATATCTTATTGGGAAACCATGCAAGAAGACTTGGAATTCCCCACAACGACTTCTGTAGAAGTTGTCAAGACGAAGAGGAGGAAGAATCTATTAAACATCTTCTCTTTCAATGTCCTGCGCTAGCAGACACTCGATCCGTATATCTGGGAAAACGACTATTTGATGATTTGTCAGAATTATCCAGTCTAGGACATTCACCAGTCCACAAGGACAGACCTCTCAATCTTCTCCTTCACTTCAATTTCTCTTCTATGACTTTATCCTAAACTATCTTCTACTATCATCTACTCTCTTTCTTTTATATTTTACTATCTTTACAGATATCACAAAGGGACCAACAGGGCCCAAGTGTGCGTCTTTGCAGCCTGAATACCTAACCTATATACATGAGGATGACTTAGGAAAGATTGAAAGGAATAAAACTAAAGCCAACATATCTAAGAATCCGAACGAAGAAAAAAATAAGAATATGTATTGTGGTTTTAATTTGAGGCTGCCTCAAAAAAAGTGGCAAATGGTCCCCCTTCTACCCTATGTACCTTGCCTGTGTTAATTTTAGCCATCAGAGCGTTGGTAGCCGTCTCACTCCGATGGTGGTTTATTTATTCTAGCGAGTTAGTGATCACCTCTCGCTCGTTGGATTTGACTCCTCCATTTTACCTGAAGTGGCTATTGATGCAGTGGGTACCATTAATGCACTGTGGGGTCCTTATCAGCCATATGAAGAGCAGTCGTTCTAATTGACACGTTCCTAATTTTAGACAGCACTGCTGTTCTGTTTTTTGGCGAGTGAGTGATTTCCTTCTCACGTTTAGGATTTGAACCCTCAAAATTTTTCACTACTTGTTAATGATCGGGACCGGTTTTGAAGCTATTTTAGAAAGAGCAGCAGCACCTTCTTTTGGCGAGTCAGTGGTCCTCCCTCGCTTTTAGGATTTGAATCCTTAACGTTATCAGTAGTAGCTACTGATGATGTGGTCTTAGGTATTTTAGTGTCCTTTTCGAGGCTTGTTGTAATAGTCCTTCCAAACGCACCTTCCCAATTTTGAATATGACATCTTTAGAGGCGAAGTAAGCCCTATTTTCTTGTAAAGAATTGCCATGAATTTCTGGTATATACATATTACAAATAAAGTTCCCTCCGGTATTTTTTCCTGTAAAAGACGTCCATTTTTCTCGCCCAGCTCACCATTTTGACCACCAAGAATTTCCAGTATACGTTCATTACCCAGTTTACTGCCTCAACCTTTTATGTAGATAGTGGACTTAAAGGGCACCGGAAGCTCGCTCTTCTTTGCCAGTCCCAGCTTAGCGCCGACCCAGGGAGGAGGAATACTTTCCACCAAGTTCTTTAGGGTGCTAACACATTGGTGAGATGCCAAACTCAACAACATCACGCCCATGCTGAACTCGCAGCTCACGCTCTCAATTGGTTGTTTGCCCTTTGAAGCGGTTGCGTGGTCCACTATCTTATTGTACACCAGATCTTCTACCTTACTCTGTTTGTCTATTGGAATTTTGCCTGTCGGATTACCGGCATCGTAAAATGCATAGCAGGATTCTGACTTGAGGTTCCTTTGAGTGATGTATGGATTAGCTTCGACTGTGTATTAAAAGACGGGGAGCTCTTTTTCTTCTTAGGTTTATTTTCAGTTATCAACTCTTCGGGAGACCTGATCCTCTTTGCTTCAGATCTTGTGATAAAGTCCGATTTTTCTTTTGGAGTGACGTTGGTTTGACTAACAATGATTTCCTGAAGCATCTTTTTCAACTTCCTCCTCTGTGCTCCATATAGTCAGTATTTTGTAATAGGTATTTTAGCTATGCTATCACTCACATGTTTCACCATTAGCACTACTTCATCCTTTTTTGGATTTGCAATATTGTTGTTATTATCATCTGAGGATTCAGAGTCGGAACCCTTACATATATTTAAAAGCTGAGGTAGCTTAGCTTTCTCCGAGAACATCCTTCTCTTTCACCTCTATGTTTTTGCCAATGGCATGCTGTACACTTGACGCATTGTCCGCCACGGAGGGGAATATAATATTCCCAGGTGATAGACAATCTGCTCTCCCTTAGCATGAGTCAACTAAAACTGGGAGAGGACAGATGGTCCATTACCACCCCCTATCCGCGCTCGGAGGAAAAAACGGCAACACACCCCCGATTATGCACAAAGAAAACAAATGTTTTAAATATTTTTTAAAAAAAGTGCATCTTTGGATAATACTAAATGCACTTTTGAATCATTATAGAAGTGTAAGATTTAGCTTATTCTTATTTTTTTTCTATAAAATCAATTATTAGAGCACGATTTCCTATAAATTCTGCAGTTTTGGCTCTCTGAAAAATGTAGCCCAAAATTAGTGGTTTTCGCCTCAGATATGCAAAGGAAGGAGTTGCAATTTAAAAAAAAGTTGGGACACAAAGTCTAGTAAGTAGTAAAAAAATATTGCCAATTTTAGTACTTTTACTGCTGAAATGCGGAATGAACAACAATGTTTAAAGGACTTAATTGAATGCTCAATTCATGATGGTTCTGATATATAGACATCTCTTAATGAATTTCGAACCAGTTTAAAACAATGCAAAGAAATTAAAAAATGTTGAGGTTAATACTAAGGACCGTATAACAGTTCTTGAAGTAGAAAATAATAAACTCCAACGTAGAATTAATTGTCCAGATATAATCACTTCTGGGTTGCCCTCCGGCATTGATGTCTTGCTTGTGCCTGTTTTGGCAATTTGTAAACATTATAAAGTTACTGCAGATGTTAAGGACATTAACAATTTCTTGTTAAATTCAATAATGTTCATATACGGGATATGATTATGAAGTCGTATTTTAAACACCCAAAACTTCAGTTAAGGGTTGTTATCGGCACTTATATATACGCGAGAGTTTATCTTAATGATAATTTAACTACTGCTTGCATCAGACTACTTTACGTAAAGAAAAAAAGATAACTTGGTTTAGAATTTTAAATAGAGATGTACCCTTAACTAAAATTAAGTTTCTCTATGGTACTAAACAAAGTATAACAAGTAGTCCGACTCTCACATATAGGAAATTACTCTCTCACATCTACGAGTGCCGTGTGATTTCGACTATCTTCTGAGAAATTTAACAATTTCAAAACACTCAAATGCTTAAATAACTTTTTTGGCCACTTTTAAGGATTGTACGCGAAATTGCAGTTATCCACAAAAAAACTGCAATTTTTTAAAATAGTTTTAACGCTGTACGCGAAAATTAAATGATGTTGATCGGCTTGTTGTTAAGCATAAACTAACTTGTTATTTATTTGCAAGTTGTCCATCAACTTGTTTGTCTCATCAACAATGTTT